>NW_026260252.1:0-30723 GCF_024291825.1 Alternaria postmessia | reverse complement strand
AGTCTCAGTTCGCGATTCTAAAAAATGTCTTGGCAGTCAATCAGGTCAGTTCACTACCTCCAGACTGACAGTTTGAACCGCAAAGATGAACTGACAACTGACTGATTGACTGATAGCAACTCTGCGTAGCCGCAATCACCAACTTCATCAATCTAGGAGTATACAGGAGCATACAGGAGCATAGGTAGCGATTAATCCTTTCCAAATCCTATGTTCTCCTACCGATCTAGAAGCTGGAAAACTCGTTGGTGCACTGCAAATCTTGTCACGCTGCTAGATCATGTCTTCATTCACGCGCAATCAACGTCTTCATAGCCCCTGTACCGCGTATTCACCATTCGGGAGTCCAGACCCGTGGTAATCTGCCTAAACGCGTCAAAAATGGTCAATGCATGCCATGGCTTCACGCGAACCGTAGACAAATCGAAAATAGGATAAAGAAGCGGCGCGAAGCCACATACGCCCTCTTCGCGATGTCCATTGGTGGCCATTTCACAGCGTGCGCAGGATCTTGCATCGCATTGGGGTACGTCTATATACAAGAACTCAAATTCGCTCTAGAACCAAGACTTCGGTGGCTCTGTGCCCTTCAACTTCCGGTACAAGAAATCCTTGGTCCTTCGCAACGCATATGAATTCGTGGTTGCGACTCCATGCTCGCCTCCCGGAATAACCACCGAGTCGAAATCTTTGTCTGCTTGGGTGAGCGCGTTGACAACCTGCATCGTGCTTGCCGGATCGACGTTCGTATCCAGCTCGCCAACAGTAAGTAGCAGGCTGCCTTTTAGCTTTCCTGCATTCACAACATTGGAGCTATCTTCGTAGCTCTGGTCGACGGGGTACCCCATCCATGCCTCGTTCCACCACAACTTGTCCATGCGATTATCATGACATCCGCAATCTGCTGCAGCGACGCTGTAGAAATCGTTATGAAAGAGAAGAGCACTCATAGCATTCTGACCGCCAGCGGAACCTCCATATACTCCAACGCGGCTGATATCCATCCAAGGGCGGGTTGAAGCGGCCGCCTTCATCCATGCAATCCGATCGGGGAATCCTGCGTCTTTGAGATTCTTGTGGCATACGTTATGGAAAGCTTTGGAGCGCCAGTTGGTGCCCATGCCGTCGATGAGGACGACAACAAAACCCTGGTTTGCAATCCGATGGGCTTCGTCGTGGCTCATGTACGCTTTTGGTACAAAGAAGTCATGTGGTCCAGCGTAGATCTTCTCGATAACGGGGTACTTCGTGCTGTTGTCCATTTGGTAAGGGCGGAAAACAAGGCCGTAGATCAGGGTAGAGTTGTCCCTGCCTGGGGCTGCAAAGCGCTCGGGTATGGGCCAGAGGAGAGAGTCAAGATTGCCTTCGTAAACATCGGCGGTCTTGTTTCCAGTCTCGGCGTCACGCGTGACGGTCTTCTCGGCCATATCCATGCGAGACCATGTATCTGTAAAGGTCGATCTGTCGTCGTTGAATGACCAGGAATGGTCGCCGTCGCCTTCGGTCAAGATCTTGAAATCTGAACCATCGAAATTTACTCGCGCTAGGTGGGCGTAGTAGGGATCCTGGCCAGATACAGCACCAAGAACCTTGATCCAGATTTGTCGTTTCATCTCGTCGACGTAGTCCACGGAGCGCACAACCCATTCTCCTTCCGTGATCTGGTTTTTCACTTTCCCGCTTTCCATGTCGTACAGATAGAGATGATTCCAACCGTCGCGCTCACTGGCCCAAATCAACTCGCTTGAATTTGAACTCTTGAGCTCC
This sequence comes from Alternaria postmessia, assembly GCF_024291825.1. Taxonomy (NCBI): domain Eukaryota; kingdom Fungi; phylum Ascomycota; class Dothideomycetes; order Pleosporales; family Pleosporaceae; genus Alternaria; species Alternaria postmessia. Next base: position 28,956 of record NW_026260252.1, on the reverse strand, counting down.
TTGTAGTAGAGCTTTTGTGAATAATCAACAAAGGTATCGCTTTTCTCCTCTACTAGGGCGCGCACACGTCCGTTAGTACTCATGCCAACTATACGCACAACCTGATGTCCCCGTTGATTGTAAATGAAGCGAAATTCGGTGCCTTCCACGTTCCACCCACCATCCAGTGAGTAGATCTGGTATGGATTCTCGAATAACGTATTGTCCGTGGCAACCTCGCGTTTGTTCGTCAAATCGAACATTCGAGGCCGATCAATGGTCACATTGTCACCAGGCTTAAGGTACTGGAATTGATGCAAGCGGGGTTGCAGCTGGTCGTAAGGGCTCGACTCGACTTCGTACACGATGTGATCCTGGGCGGGCGTAGATTGGAATACGACGACAAATTCGTTGTCCGGTGAGGGGTACGTTATGTTGCTGAAGGGACTATCTTCCGTTCCTGTTGTCGACATTTGCACCTCTCGCCCATTCGAATCCCGGTACCAGACATTGTTGTCTCTGAAGAAGACAGGCGAATTCTCAGTCCCGTTGCTCTGGCGTTTGTCAAGGCTTTCGAAATCTTCGGCATGTATGTTCTTCAGTTGTGGCGAGGCCACGCGCTCAGGACGAAGGCCATCTTGCGCGGCAGAGGTCTGGGGTACAGATGATAACAACAAAGAAAATGCAATATGCATGTAACGAATGTAAATCTGCATGACTGAATACAGACTAAAGAATGTGGTTGAGTGAAACGACTGTGTCGCCAACGACTATCTTGTGGCCTTACCCGATAATCGAAAGACGAGTAAGGTGGAAGCAACAGCGACTTTTTGCATACTTATATTGGGTGCGCAACGCATGACAGTCCTCTCACAATTTGTGATTACGAGGTAGCTCGTGTACTTGGTCCGTGGCTAGCGAAGACTCCTGAAATTCAATCGTGCCCCGCCTTAGCAAGCTAAATTTGTCGTTCGGCGCTGTGTACTCGGCCGTTTTGGTTTCGCACGCAGTTGCATACCGGCACGGCTCGCTGCGCTCCATGAGCGCCGTACCTGTACCTAGGCATTTGGTCCTAGACCATGTCATTCTCGTATCCCTGGGACTGGAAGGCGAGGCACAATTCTGGCTGCAACTCGCGCGGCCACGTGATGGGCGCCTGAACCGCGTGTAGATGCGTATTGAGTAGGTTGCTGGCGATCTCAAGCTAGGATCAGTTTTGATGGTAAACCTGCAGTGATTTCCTGCTACAATAGCCTCAATCTTCTTTTAGCACTTCTCACAGCTCAATGTCATGGATCAGACCGTCAACTTGTTTTAGATCGTGGGACGTGCTGGCTAGGCGAGACGATCCGTGCGGGAACTTCAAACTCGAACAATGGCTCTCTCTTCTTCATAACCTAGTATCTCACAGATCATATGGTCTTCATTCATACTGCTACCCGTTACGTGACCTTGGGTTCCCAAAATCTCGCTCTGGACTTGTATCCTTCTATCTCATATCAGCGCTCATCAGCCGCACTCGAAATGACAAGAGTTGCAATAAGACTCCGCCTATCCTCCGAGGCAGGAACCATCTTTGTCGAAAGTTTCCATCATCGAAGTCAGACGCCTACGTACCGAATGTTCGGCTGCGGTGGTGTCTCCATGCCATTTCCAATGAAGTAATCTACATGGGCATTCTGCAGATAGCCCTTCAGCGTCATACCGTTTCGGTAATTTGGATTGTGCGCCAGTGTGTACAGTCTCCTTTTCGTCGGCTGATCAGTGGTAAAGATAATCAGCTCACTCATATCCTCATTCGTTGTGACGACCTCTTCCCTCCAATCACCAAATATGTCGCCTAGAAAAGCTGGATTGGGGTCACCAGGGTTCACTGCACCGTAATCGCTGATGCGGAACAAGCGGGGTAGCGAGGAAGATGTAGTAGGAGCCTCTGGGTTCCATTTTTCCACTTTGCCGTCGTTGTACAGCTCCATTGTGTCGTCACCGTCCCACCAGAGACCCAGATGAGCCCAGGGAGCGAGTTCGCTACTATTGGTGATGCTGGAGTTGCTGGGCGCGTTGTACAGTCCGTTTCCGCCTGCACTCCAGGACTCCATGCCGGGATGATTAGGATCGATATCGCCAATCATGCCTCGACCAATATCTCCGACAGCGTCACCGTAGTGCTTCCATAGTACCTCGCCTGTACGTGCGTCGTAGTAGTACTCCCACAACTTGGATGGGTTATCTTGCTGGACGCCATAACCCTGTAGACCCGATCTTTCTGGATCGATCTTGGCGACTTGCCAGCGGTCGCCGTGCCCGATACCTGAGTCTGTGAGCGAGTAGCGCATGGTTCCGTTTCCTTCAAGGAGGAACATAATCTCGCCAACCTCATCGACGCCGTCGCCGTCGACATCAAGAATGCGCGTGTTGTGTCCGTCAGATCCTGCTCCAGCGTTCTGGTCGTCCCAGATCCATTTTTGGTTGAGTCTGATGCCGTCAAAGGTCCATGCGGCCATGATACGGTTGAAGACTTTGTCGTCACGGCGGTTCTTCATGAAGCCTACAATGTGCGGTGTGGTGCCGTCGAGGTAACCGATGCCCAAACGTGCGGCGAAAGGGCCGTGCTCTATATAGTCATTTGGAATAGAGATTGATGCGCGAAGAGCACCTGTTTGGCCGTCTAGAACAGCGATGAATTGCTCGTCGTCGTTGCTGCCTTCGTCAAATATGGCCCCGTCGCCAAATACAACACCATTCGCTATGCGTACGATGACTTCGGCGAATCCATCGCTGTCGAGATCGTACACGGTCAAGCCATCCCAATGACCGACGTCAATGGCTGCTGATCCCGGCTCGATGTTGTTCTGGTTCTTGCTATTTGGCCCCATACCCGCCTCCCACAGGAATTCACCGTTGCTGCGATAGGCTTCAAAGCTTTGCTGAACGCCATGTCTGTCAACAAGGTAACCGTACTCGCCGCTTCCATCAAGATCGCCAACCCACACGTACTTGATCTGATCACCTGATCTGATGGGAACACGTATAAGCGGCTCTTGCTTCGTATCAGCCTGGAGTATGTAGCTCGAATTGGTACATGATCGCTCATTCCCATCGATAACTGACCGTACCCAGTATTCGTTAGATCGGCTGAGATCAGGTCCGGAGTCGAGATAGTTTGTGCCGCCAGTAAGAGGCTCTGGATTGAGCCTCGTCGCGTTGGCGCCATCAGTTGAGCGATAGATATTGAAAGCGATGTCTTCTGGATCAAGACCAAGTAGTCGCCAGCTGATGAAAGCGCTGTCGTTCTGGGCACGAACAGCGACGATACCTCGCCCAAGGTTTTCCATCGGTCGAGGTGAGGATTGCCGCTTTGTTGCTTGTGATGCTACTGCACACGCCGCAGCAGAGAGGAGAACATGAAAGAATCTCTTCATTGTCTCGGGTTACTTTTGCATATGATCAAAGAGCTTATGGATATCCGAGACTGTGCACTCGTTGTTACAACTATACTCTGCGACTAGACGCCCTTTATACCTCGATCAGTTTTGCTCGGACTGGACCGACCACACCTATACACCAGTCATGGCGAAACTTCGTGCTGATGCGCAACCAAGCCGGGGTATCTTCACCGGGGTGAACTGACTGGATACCATCCGGACAAACCTCTGTGCTAACTTGTAATGATCAGTATTTGAACATTGTAACGAAGGTGATTTCTTCGAGTTTAGCATCTAATCAAATGTTGCGCACAGATCCCGCCTAACCTAGCGGGTGACGTTTCAGCCAAGACAGCTAAGGACAGCCCTGCGCTTTCCCACCAGTAGCGATGCTGTGAACTTCCAAAACCTCCGCGAGCTCAGCGCGAGGCTGTGTCGTTCATCTGATATCAATGAACCGATACCGAAGTCATTACTCCAAAGGCCGAAAGCCTTGCGACGACGACTTCATGTCGCTGAATGATACACCTAGCTTATATCTCGTATCTTCCATACTCTGAAGACGACTTCCTTCAATGCATAGTCTGGGTCTTTACGTCTTTACCCCGCACCTAGCATCCGCCCTAACGAGCGGCTGAGCGTATCTACCCAATCATCATCGCTTTCAAGGTACCTCAGACCTAACAGAGGGGAATACTTCTTGGGCATGGGGTGAGATCCGTTCCGGTATCTGGCAGCTTAGCGCTGACCCCATCACCGGAAATGTAGCACCTGCATCAGCCTTATCCGCTATCGCTGCATCGATCATGCAAACACGGCACAAAGTGTCATTTAGCCCCTTGACATGCGCGATTCGGCAATACATGCGATGATCATTTCGAGGAAGCAGGCCTTACAGTCGTTGGTGGTGCTTACGGGGCGTGAATGTCAGACGATTCGATGCAACAGGATGCCTTACGCCCAGCGACTTGATACCAGTAGATTAAAAGTTCTGGTAATAACCTCGGCACTTTGTATTGACATGTTTGCCTGGGTATCGAGGGGCCCGTGGGGCGACAGGGCGTACAGGTCATTGCCACACTTGTAGCATATATTGCAGGTTGATGCACGACCAATTCCTGTCAAGATCCAATTCTTCAGAGAACAAGACACCATGGCGACCAGCAAAGCGATTGATACTGACATCCTCATTGTAGGCGGAGGATTCGGTGGTGTGTATGCAGTATGGCGATTACGGGCTGAAGGTTTCAAAATCCATCTGTTCGAAGGCACTCCGCGGCTAGGCGGTGTATGGAGCAACAACACCTATCCCGGAGCTCGAGTCGACTCGGAATTTCCCTTTTATCAGCTTTCAATCCCAGAAGTATACAAAACATGGACCTGGTCTGAACGGTTCCCCGGGTGGCAGGAATTGCAAGGATACTTCGACCATGTTGACAAAGTTCTCAGCATTGGCAAAGACTGCACGTTCAATGCACGGGTAAACAAGGCCACTTTCGATACCGAGCTCGGTCGTTGGACAGTACAGACTGAACAAGGCCATGTGGCTACCTGCAAGCACCTTTTGCTGTGTACTGGCTCGACTTACAAGCAACATATGCCAACATGGGAGGGCCTCGACCAATACACTGGAACGCTATTACACTCTAGCAAGTGGCCGAAGGAAGGCGTGGACACACACGGCAAACGAGTTGCAGTCGTTGGAAGCGGCTCAACAGCTCTGCAGATCGTGCCGGAGATGGCAAGAGAAGCTAAACAGCTCGTGGCCTTGATCCGTACGCCAAACATGGCACTTCCTATGAGACAGCGGAAACTCTCTTTGGAGGAGCAAGATTCGCTCAAGGGGATTTTGAACAGCGTGCTGAGGACCGCTGCTCGAAATTCATTCAGCGGATTCCCATACAATCCACCACCTGTTCCATCACCGCAGATGCTATCGGAAGAGGAAAGAGAGAAGTTTCTCGAAGAGCTGTATCAACGCGGCGGTTTCAACTTTGCAGGTGGAAACTTTTCCTCTGCTTTGTTCGATCACAAAGACAATCGCATGGTATACGACTACTGGGCCCGGAAAACGCGTGCGCGAATTCAGGACCCAGTGAAGCGAGATATCCTCGCGCCTCTCGAGCCACCACATCCCATCATAGCGAAACGGAATGGTCTTGAGCAGGATTACTACGAGGTGTGCGATCAGGATCATGTCAGAATTGTGGATCTGAAAGCGACGCCTATTGAGACCTTTACAAAGGCCGGCTTGCAAGTTGGAGGGGAAGAGATACCACTTGATATCATCGTACTGGCGACAGGCTTCGACAATTACACAGGCGCATTCTCTACCATGGGCGTCGAAGGAACTGATGGGAAAACATTGATGGATCAGTGGAAGGATGGTGTTCGAACGCATCTGGGTTTGGCGGCTCCTCGTTATCCTAATATGTGGATGGTATACGGGCCTCAAGGTAAGCTGCATCGCTCAAACAGCGAGATGATACAGCTAACAGCGATGAAGCGCCAACTGCATTAGGTAACGGACCAACGATAGTTGAGGTTCAGGTCGACATCGTTGTGGACATGCTCAAAAAGGTGCGGGAGGAAAAGATCAAGTACCTTGATGCCACCCCTGAAGCGGCACAAGCATGGGCAGATGACATTGCAGTAACGAGCAAGATGTTGGTGTTCGAGGATGCGGACAGCTGGTATATGGGTGCAAACATCCCTGGGAAGAAGAGAGAGATGTTGAATTATCTGAAAGGCTTGGTCGAGTATGACAGGTCGTGCAGGGCTGCAATGCCGGATTGGGAAGGGTTTGTTGTTGAGAGATAAGAGTGTAACACATGAGGGTGCGGATCAAGTGAATGCGGTCCCTATCGCATCGCAGCGACTAACTCTAATACGACCTACACTCTTGAGCCTGCCAATATCAGCCCATGAAGAGTATAAGGTAGAACGTGCGCCAATGCTTAGGACAGAGTGTCAAGTCTAGTTCGTTGCCCACAGGTAGTAAACGCTTTATCTATCATATCGCACAAAAGTTGATCTTATACTTTTCTATAACAAAATACAATCCATAAGAACCAAAAGCCCTCGGATCCGGATCGTCCCACAGCAACTTCAGCAAGTTCGACGCTGTCTTCATATGACCCATGTGGCATCGAGAAAAGTCAAGAGCTGCGAGCAGAAAATCCTGGCGTGACTTGGATGTCAAGCATGAGCCACAGATAATGACAGGCCAGAGCATGGTGTAATCAAATGATAGCTCTGAGAGGGTCGTGACAAGATCCAGAATGGCGCATGCGTGCGTGTGGAGCGAGGCACGAACGTCTTGATCTGTACATAGCTGGCCAGCCATCGAAGAAGACAGGTAAATGTAAAGGGCGTGGCGATAGACTTCTCCAGCTATGCGGCACTCTTTGTACCGACTTCTGATAGCTGCTGCGCAAGTCGTGGGTGCGACAATGCTTGAATCGCTTGCTTGTTCCGATAAGGGAGGCAAAGACCAACCGTCTATCCGAGCTTTAAGTATCCTGTACGTGTCCAACAAGACAGGTCGAGACTTTGCCGCACCACCCCTATCTTGTGCGACGCTGTCACTTTCGACAGCATCTTCTCTCAACCGACTGGCAGCAAATACTGAGATCAACGGTATGAGTTCCAACAGGCCATGTAAGCCTCCAAGCATAATGCCGCGATAGACAGACTCACCAATCTCATCGAGGTGAATGATGAACGAATCAAAGACTATGGTGCGTTCTTGGATGGCAGCATGCGGGGTCAAAGTATTGGCAAGGACGAGGTATGCGTATAGCTCACACATAAAGCCAAACAGTTGACGGCAAGAGTCAGTGGGTAGACTCCGTGAGTAAACCCGTAATGACAGGATGAGTTGTCTGCTTGCACGAAGATGCTGAAACATCTTTCCTTGGGTGTCGCCAGATATCACCTTCAAAGGCAAAGCGAGCCTGGTGTTAGCAGGTTTACAGCAGGATGAGAAGCATGCATGGAAGCATCTATTCACATACCTCATAATGACATAGTATGATGAGAACAACAAGAAGGCGTAAAGTCTTAATAGAATCTTCGAGGCCGGTTCCGAAAGACGCAAGCTCTGTCCGCAGGCTGCGAACGACGGCGGCATAGTGACCAGAGATGTCAACAATCAAGCCAATCAAGCTGAGCTAGCCATATTTAGTAGGAGTCTAGCTTACATAGGCTAGTAGCTTACTATATAAGGCTAGCTCAGCTTGATTGGCTTGATTGTTGACATCTCTGATAGTGACTCCATGTTGCACGCGACACAAGCCCTTCTTCGATGTTATCGTACCCTGAATAATGAATTCCACTGAGAGCGAGGATGCTATGCATGATAAGGTCGTCGGCAATCGCCATGTGCAATAGCAATCGCACAAAGGGATTGCACGAGGGTGGGAAAGGTACGAGGTGAGTACCCGTCCGGGTGACGTAGTGCTCGAGCAAAGTTCCAGATATCTTGGTCAGAAAACATGGACGCTCTGGGCTCAGGAAAGTGAGGCGTGACAAGTTCCAGACAGCGATAGCTTCCGTATTGATGTAGCTTTGGCGGAGTTCTTGTTGTTTGAGGCGCATCCCTGTAGCCAGTGGAGTGGGCGATCGCGTGGACGCAGAGGGAGCAGGCCAACGACACGCCACATGGCTGCGCAAACAGCCAGAACAAGTTGGATGTTGTTCGTCACATTTCTTTTTCCGTTGTCTACACGTAAGACACCCAGAAGTGGACCTTGGAAAGTTGCGGCTAGGTCTGCGTAATGCTTCCGTAAAAGAATTGGTTGTAGGGACGGCGCTGCGCGTTTCCATTTAGCATTGGCATACGATATAGGAGCGCGATTCTTCGACAAGTGGGTTCTGCGTGTGGTGTCCAAGCAAGTACAGACATTCAGATGGGGCCTAAGGAGAATAATTAGCGGCTAGATGCTTATCGATACAGCGGCTAGATACTGGAACGCGGCTAGATAAGATGCTGTCGGCCCTTTTCTCTGATTCCGCGGGGCAGCAAAAATATGGTATATGGCTATGAAAACCTCCCAAAGCCTATACCACTTGTGATCCGATTCATGGCTTCTGTATGCTGTTCAAAGCTACACCTCGGTCCGATTTCGACAACCTTCGCTCTGCATTGGCATGGTCGCAGGACTGTTTGCAAACTTCCCGTCGTAATGACGATGAAGACTGTTCAAGGAAGCCGAAGGCCAAGGTCTGAAACTAATCACCGTCGTGATGGAAAATACAGAGGACTGCGACTTCCCTGCGATTGATACACCAGTAGGCCGATGGAAAGTGTTAACGGAGCTTGATAGACTACAGTGACTCCAGCAGTCGGCTTTACAAAACGCATATAAAAGTCTCTGGACCAACGCATCACTAATGGTCATCACTCAAGCGCTCATGATCACATTTAGATTCGATACATTTTGATCTCAGCTGGGCCAGCATAGCGATGGCTTGTCCCCCAGTGCATTCGGGGAACAGGCACTTCTACCAGCCAAAAATCTCCTCGACGTGGTCAGAGCAGCTGACACCTCAGCCAAGGACATGGTGAAGCTGACGTTCTACATCGTCGACTGGAGCCTGAACATGCATGAGGAACTGTTTGCTGCTCTCTCGCTACTTGCAATTAGCGACGGTGGGACTCCCCTGCAACCCACCACGACTCTCATTCTAGTCCCGAGACTTGCTTTTCCATAAGCCAAGTTCGAGATTGAAGCAGTGGTGTGTGTCGGAGGCCTCGCACAGCTCTGGACTGCTGAGGAAGACGGCACTAGTCAGCCATCGAATGCTAAAGAAGTCGATGTCGTCGTCATTGGTGGTGGGTTCTCAGGTTGCATGGCAGCATACGATGTCCATCAGGCTGGTCTCAGCGTCATGCTCTTGGAAGCCAAGCATCGTATCGGCGGTCGCAGTCGCACGCAGAAGCTGACAAGTGGCCCTGGACTTGTGGAGCTGGGTGCGACATGGATTAACAAGGTCACACAACCAACCGTTTATGAGCTGACGAGGCGTTTTGGACTCGACTGCAAGGATCAATACCTTCAGGGTGATGTGATATGGGAGCTGCATGACGGGAGTTTTGTACGGGCCAGTACGAGCCTGCCAGAGGTAAGATAAGGCCTGTGGATCTGAATGAAGCACCTGGAGATGAGACTAATGTTGATCCTTTGAGATAGACTAGAAACCCAGAGTTGGCAGAGAGACTTCGCAAGCTCGTGGAAACCTTAACCCTGGCCGCAGAGGAGACAGATATCCACAGCCTTGAATCGTTTCCCAAAGAGGAAGACATCAGTGTTTCGGATTGGTTGACTACGAAAGGTCTGTATAACGATGCTTTACTCCAGGGCCTTGCAAGGTTCCTCACCATGGCATGGGTTGGTCGCGAACCCCACGAGTGTGGGATCCATTATATCCTGGATTACGTCAAGTCAGCCGGCGGCTTCGCGAGCATCAATACCGATGGTCCAGGGGGAGCGCAAGCATTAAAGATCAAACAAGGAACATCCGCTATTGCGACTGCGTTAGCAGGTGCTATTGAGCCCGGATCTGTACAGATCAATGCTCCGGTTGACAGCATCACGCAGTACGGGAATGTCTGCGAAGTAACCACTTCAAACGGAACGAGATATCAGGCAAAGAAGGTCATTCTTGCTATTCCCACCAACACATATACGAACATTCGATTCAGCCCTCCACTACCCCATTCGAAGAGAGCCCTCGTAACGCGTACGAAGCCGGGTATCTATGCAAAAGTCATTGTGACGTATACTTCGTCGTGGTGGAAAGACGCAGGCCTTCAGGGCAAGTTCATGTCCATGAAAGGCCCCATCTGCTTCTATTGGGATATCAGCGACGATGCGACAAAGCAGTACTCGCTTGCTTTGTTTGTTGCTGGTGATACTGCCGCAGCTTGGCACCAATTGAGCGAGCTGAGTCGTAAGGAGGCGCTCATCGACCACCTAGTTTCCTTTGTCGGACCTGAACTAGCTGACAAAGCGCGAGACGTCCTCGAGGTGAATGCTGTCGAATGGACCAAGGAGCCGTATCTTGATGGTGCACCTACTAGTGCTATGGGACCGGGGATGTTGAGGACCCATGGCCGAGCGCTACGCGAGCCATTTGGAAACCTGCATTTCGTAGGTGGTGAGACCGCATACGAGTGGAAGGGCTATCTAGAAGTTGCTATCACAGCTGGGAAGCGTGGCGCAGAAGAAGTGGTAAAAGCCTTGAAGGACTAACATGCGCCTTGGGAAGCGGCTCAGTATCGTGTAAAGTTCTGATCAGACAGCTGGAATGTATGTTCGGTGGTGTAAAACCACTTCGAATGTGGATGGTGCGATAGCGTGGACAAGTCAATGAACCACTATTCCCAGAACGCCAGCAGTGATTCTCCGGGTATCCTGAAAACGCAACCAATCTCTCCCTAAAACGCCAAGTACACCCTCGTCCGATCCATCAGCCGAGATACACCAACAGATACTGGTTCGCTCATTCAAGGATCCAGCACATGCTCAATCCAGCCTGCGTCACCCTAGCCCTTGTACTTCCTCAACACATTCTCACTAACCCTCTTCACGCTCCTCGCCGACAAAGCCCTCTCGCCGCGTTGTTTGCTCTTGATACTTGCTTCGTTGATGAGTCTGTCAATGCGCGTCAGCCCACGTCTCCCTTTCCACTGTATTTCCCTCGAACGTCCATGGCGACACAACCCAATTCTCCCCGCTTTCTCTTTCCTATTTCCTTCATCTCTCAGCAGCCTCGCTGTCAATCACATTGCGTATCGTATCGCAAGGTATGGGCGTCGTGTCGCCATCACGTAGTGGAATATTGTCAGGTGGTCGGTACGTACTCTTGCATGAACAACGCATAATTGAGGTAGATCTGTGTTGCATGTCAGTCTTGTTTTCTTGCATGGCTTTCCGTTCCTCTTCGGTTCACCTGTATCCATCAGACGTACCAGTATATCCACGTTCTTGCTCATCTGCCGGTTCGAATGCGCCTTCACGATCTTCTTGACGGTGGCGCGAGGATACAGAGTTGGCGCCATAGTAGGTTCTGAAGCACACTGCAAGAGAGCTTTGTATCTGGCTGCCAGGTGGTACGTGCAATGGGCTGTTGGCGGTGGGGGTGGGGGCGGGGGTGCCTTGTTGTGAGATGTGCAGTGAGACGTGTTTGGGTTGACGTCGATGTTGGGCGGTTTGGTCCGTGCGTTGACGCGCTGGCACGTGGCAGACGTGAGCAGCATCAATCGTACAAGGAGAAATGCCACAGGTTGTCTCACGCAGGCACAGCATAACTTGGACTGTTTTCGAACAAAAGAACTCTCATACGAGATCGCATCTATCAGGGACTATCACAAGATAATGTTACACAAACGAGATTCTCCATCTAACTGCGCTACATAATCACTGTATTTACACCTTGAGGCCGAGATCCGCAGCGTACGGTAGTACGAAGAGATCACCGACGGACGATACGGAGGCGGTGTTCTCGAGGAGCTCCTTGGCGGCCTGAACGTCTTGTTAGCACGTAGTACATTGGAAATGATGTCGCAGAAACTCACCTTCTTGACAGCCTCTTCTGTTACGCCATCGATCTTCTTAGCAACCTCGTCGATCTGGTACGGCTGAGTGTTGTGGATCAAACCGTTGCCGGTGAGCTCCAGACCAGCGCGGATGTCCTGGCCGTGCTCGAGCTCCTTGAACTTGGCAGCGGCCTTTGCCTTGGACACCTCTTCGCTTGAGATCTCACCAGCGGCAATCTTCTTGATAGCATCAACAGAGGCCTGGGCGGTTTGGGCAACAGCCTTGGCAGATCCGGTGATGGTGGTGTAGAGGAGGCCGGCGTCGGAGTAGATGGCGCTGGTGGTCTTGACCTTGGCGCCCTGAGCAGCCGCCTGGCCGAGCTTGGTGAAACCCTGTGACCACTTGACGGCCGACTCTCCACCAAGCAGCGAGCTGAGGACAGCGATTTCAGGCTTGTAGAACTTGCCGGTGAAGGAGCTTGAGCCGGGGAAGGCAATGACCATGGCGTTACCACTGTCGTGCGCGATACGCTCCTCACCACCAAAGTACTTGGATTGGTCGGCACCGATGCCGGACTCCTGGAGAGGGGCGCTGGGCACATTCTCGAAGAACTCACCGACCCACTTGGAGAACTCGCCGTGGTCGGCACCGTTAGCTACAACAGCAAAGTTGGGCTTTGCGTAAGCAATCTTGGAGTACCACTCAATGGTCTCGGCGTCGAGGTACTTGGTGTAGGGCGTGGGCGCGGCCGAGGCAGTGGGGACACCGAGGCCGCGGTGGAAGGCAAGGCTGTGGGCAGACTGGGTGGCCATGTCGGTGACGCTGGCGAGGAATTTCTTGTGGGCGAAGTTGATCATGGGGAGGACCTCCTCGGCGTAGACGTGGGCTGTGCTGTGTCAATTCCATCTCCATTGAGTCATTTCAAGGTCCATACGCTGGTACTTGGTGGAGCTGGCGACCTCGCCGAGCAGCTCGACAAAGTAGGGCAGGTCATCGCGGAGGAACTTGGCCTCGAGCACGAGGTTCTCGCGCGAGTGGTGGGCGTTGAGGCTGGCGCCCAGAAGCTCCGACTCGCGGACAATGCGCAGCGTCGACCGTCTCTCGGTTCCCTAGTTCCAGAGCGTCAGTTGGCTCTTGGATGCTTTCTTGCCGGACAAGATATTCGTACCCGGAAAGCGAAGTTGGCAAGACCCTCGGTCAGGCCTGGCAGCGGCTGGAAGCGCGTGCCGGCCTTTGCAACCAGGGCCAGCGTCGTCGTAGGGCCGGCAAAGTCTCTGCTGGCGTACTTGACGCCCTTGGCCTCGCCGGACTGGTACTGAAAGGAGCCTGAAGCTGGGGCAGCGAGTCCGCGGCGCTGGCACTGGGAGACGGGCGGCAGGCGGGCGGCACGCTGCGCGCCCCGGCAGGCGGTCGTTCGGGAGAGCATCGTGTGGAAGGCGCCGGGCGGAGGGCTGATTCGGGTGTGGGGGACGGCAATGGATGGAAGCAAGTCGGAGATGTCTGGTGGTGAGGATAATCGTCACAAAGTTAGAGCGGCTGCCAAGACGTAAGTGTTTAAGCCTAATCCTCCATTGGCCGGAGCTTGGAGACGAACGACCCCACCCTTCCATTTCTATTCGAGGCCGCACCATCACTTTTCCTCGACAGCAACCAAGACGCGCCCACCAATGTCTCCACGGTAGCATTACTCCATCCTAGATATCTGGCAAATATCTAGGCCCAAACATGTCTTACAACCAGCGAGAGACTCCGGTAAGATGCGACGCCGCCGCGCCTATGCGCCAGACGAATGAATCATAACCAACCATCCTCCAGGTCCTTGCTGAACTCTGTACCTTCCTGGTCGAGGATGTCTACGGTGAACTTGCGGCTGTATGTCTGACCGAACAATCTTCTTGACCCGACTATCTTCCGCGCATTGTCGCGCTCAGGCGCAGAAATCTTCCTACTTCAGGCATGCGACGGGCGCATTCAACCACACTGTTCTAACTACTCGTAGCGCGTCTATTCAATCCTCGCGCGTCATGGGCGCCAAAGTCTCGCATCCATCGCACGCGCTTCCTACTTGAACGGGCGACAGATCAAGTACGGCCTTGTCATCCTCCTCCAGCAGCACCTCATCTTCCACTCCGGCAGCGATGCGCCCTTGACCTACTATGAGATCGACTGGCAAAATTCCTACGCAATCGTCCGCTTCGGCAAGGTTGTCAAACTGGTCGAAGACCGCTTCGGCAAGAAAGCCGCAAATGTCATGTCCAACCTGCTTGCCCTCGGCCACACGCGCATCGCCGATTTGAAGGAAGCTTACTTCCCGCCCGAAACCGAAAGCGACGATGACTCAGACAACGGCACTGCCAACGGCGCAGGCTCCAAGCGGAAACGGACCAACGGCAACCACGTCAACGGAACAGTGAAGACAAATGGCGTCGCGAACGGCATGCCGTCCGAGTTGGACGACGCAAAGCCAGACCTCACAAACGGCCATGGAAAAACTAACGGCGTACACAAGGCCGACAAGGCTTCAAAGGTCGACAGCATAACCCACAACGGCGCGCCAGAAGAGCCTGGGCAAGAGCAGGATGGCAGCGACATCACCTCTGTCGACGAGCTATACGAGCTCATACAGCTATTGATAGAGCGTGGGTGGGTCAGGACAGTTACCGAAACGCAATACCTGTCCCCAGGTGACATGCACGACATGCTCTACCAAGAGTCCATTGAGCAAGACAACGCAGGCATCACACCTACCGGTACCAAAGACAAAGACGTCGTTAACAGAGGCACCCTGGAACGTAAACGGGCAATGCGTGACGAATGGCTCACGGTCCCCAAGTTCGCAAAAGGCGGACAACCCAACGGCGCCAACAAGCGCATGAAGATGAACGGCGCAAATGGCTACGCAACTCCCTCATCCGACGACGATCTTGTCATACGCGTCAACCCGGAGAAGATTGCAGTCGCCATGCGGTCGGAGCAGCTTGTACACCTCGTAGAGCAACGTCTGGGATCCGTCACCGCGCGTGTGTACCAAACCATGTTGCGCATGCTCGAATCCAAGACACCCCGGTGCTGGGAAGAATGGCCCGATCCACCTCTCCCCGGCGGCGAATCTGGCGACGCCTCGATTGACCCTCGCTTTCTTGTAACCGCGCGCGACGTTGCGACGAAGCTTAGCCGCGAGCGTGGTGATCTCGATATCTTCGAGGGCATCGACCCCAACGCCGCTGTGCAAATCACCCGTAAAGGGCATGTCAACCGCACAAACGTCTGGACGCATCCGACCGATCCCGCAAAACTGAACATGGAAGAGAGGACCAAGGTGGTGGATAAACACATCCAGATGTTGGCTGAAGATCCCTTCCACTTCGTTACCTGGCATTCTCGTGCTGGCTTCTCACAATGGCACATTGAGTTTGACGAAATCGCCCGCCAGATGATACAAACGGAACTCGAAAACACCATCTCGGCACGCAAAGGTTCGTTGGGAGTTAAGCTCGTACGCGCCCTGCGCAAAAAGGGTAGACTGGATGAGAGAGCCATGTGCAACGTCATGATGATGTCGGCTGCAGACGTCCGGGGCATTGTGAATGATCTTACTATTCAAGGTTTCGTTCAAACACAAGAGATACCCAAGGTAGATCGCCGCGAAGCAAAACACTCGCTCCATCTCGTGTGGTACGATCGGCAGCGCGCGAGGGAGAAGTTGCTGCATGATACATACAAGGGTATGGTGAGAATCTTGCAGAGGATCAGGTACGAAAGGGAGAAGATTGAGTTCACCCTTACCAAAGCCGAGCGCTCTGATGTCGTTGGAAACGAAGAAAAATGGCTGAGCACACGCGAGTTGGATGATTTGAGAAAGTGGAAGGAGGTGCAGGAGAAGCTGCTGCTGCAGTTGATGCGCGAGGATGATCTTGTTGCTGCGTTGAGGGACTTTCATGGACCCTTGGTGTCTGCTTGATCGACAGATATGGAGATGGTGCGAGAATGGGGAGCGGAGGAGTGTGCAACAAGAGCTGATGTGATGGCAATGGAAGAACTGACATGGCGTTTCATGGTTTGGGACATACATCTGGTTCGGCTCGCTTCCCCCCGATCCAGCCACCAAAAAGCATTCGGTACGAGCGATACCCTTTGAGCATATGGGCGGCGTTTTTATTGTAATCACTTGTAGCATTTCTGGGAGGAAAAATGCGTACGAGTTTGATCTTTGCTGTAGATCACGCTATGTAGTATATACTTGGACGAGTTCAAAAACCTTTTCTGCATGTGACATGAGGGCTACCACCAGGAATCCGTTAGCTGGGAGTGCTGTGTGAGATGGGTTTCACATCGTGAGTATGCTTGCACGATGCTATGACAACAGATAATCTCGCGTACATCCCAAATGAGAATCTTGACTCTCTTGTCTCCATGACCATCTAATCTCAACAGAGTTTTCGACACCATGGGTCCGTAGTCCACACCCACAAACGCAGGGCATGCTTACCGGTCCCTGCTTCAAGATATTCAGGAATCGTCAGCTGTGCTTCTTGAGCTAAAAAGCGAGGAACTCTAAAGCCTTGCGCACTGATTTGTCTGACCTGTACGCAATATCTTACTTGGTACTTTGCTTAATACAATCCTCCTAACTATCGACGTTTCTCATAAACTCTTCTAAACTCTGATTTAGAAACCCGTGCGCGGTCTCAGGGGTAGCATCAAGGGAGGCATTCACAGCTCTCAAAAAGTAATCACCGGCCAAATACGCCTTCGTCGCGTTAATGGAGCCTGTCCAACTGCGCGAGCCATCTTTAGCCGTCGCATTGAAGTACATGTATGTGTCTTGCGGTAGGTACGAGATCCAAGGGCAGACGTCGTAATCGTACAAGATGGTGATTTTTCCGCACCATGTTTGTTTAGTCTCGATACTCGCCGTGATGAACAATGCGAGCATGAGAAGGAAAAGGATAGCGGAGTATAAGCGGTACCACAACGTCGACACTCCAGGAACGACGGTAGTTCTGTCCTGTGCTCTTGCGATGTTGAGGATGAAGACGACGGCACTTCCGAAGCTGAAGGTGCACCAGAGCATGAGTGAAAAGAGTCCCGTGCCGGTAATGTAAGTGGAATAGTAAATAGTATTTTTCAAAAGCCGATAGGTCCACAAGCCGCTTAGGCTCGCCATGCCTAGTAGTGGAGTTAAGAAGATGATTCTCGCGATGTAGCCATGAATGCTTGTCCGAGGGCGGAATTCTTCGTAGCTGGTATCGTCCCCTGTCTGAGGTGGCCACTGAGGCGTGTCGTCGTCTGACAATGGTACGGTGCTCAACTCGTGGTATCCTGCTTTTGTCGTTGTGGTGACTTGAATGGCCCTCTTGTTGCTTAGATTTATGTCGTAGTGATTGTACGCGAAACCATCCGTGATCCAGAGAGCTGAGGGAAGCCGTATGAGACCCAGCAGCGCAAGTGGCAGGAACACGGTAGCCAAATTCATGTCGTTGTTGAATTCCTCCATTAAGAGCAACTCGTACAAAGCCTGCACGCCCTGCAATGTCACGATTACAGTATTCATGAACGACTTCGACAACAGCTCTGCGTGACTTTTAGGCGGTAACCTTATACAATACTTCCCCCCCTCTCTTATCATATCTTCACTTCCATTCCAGCCATTCGTCGTCCAAAAAAGCGCATTGGACGAGGCCAGAATTTCGCGATCCCAGTTTCTGGCACGAATCCTGCGATCGAATATGATGAAGTAACGCCAGATGATTGATGTAGGGTTCCAGAATACAGCATAGTCGATCCATCTTGGTGGCTTGGCGCAGAGGTATATTGGCTCCGGGGCGCCTGCTATTACGTGGGCAATGAGAGGAGCAAGGGCGAGTGTCCAGAGACTTAGAAGCTTGCCTAAGTCGAGCCCTGGGTGGTCGGAAGTAAAATGCACGAAGGTCATTTTATACGAGCAGAGATGTTACTGCCGAATGTGGATCAATTATAAGCATGCAGTCGGAGATCACCCTGCTCTTATACAGTTTCTTCTCATTTATTTTTCAGATTTCGCTTCGCCATGGCACACATGTTGCTGGTCCCGTTGTCAGCCACATATATCATAGCTGAGACAGAAGACAGATGATTGGCTCCTTGGCATGCACTGCGACATCTCCACCGCGACTACAGCCTACAGCCTAACATAAACATGCACTCATCCCACGCTTCTAGACCGGTCTTTGGAGCGCCCCGAAGTGACACCCAACAGCATAGCTAAGGCGGCTAACAAGATTTGCCCCCTAAAAGATCGCAACCCCACGCTTTACAGTAGGATTCCACCACAACATCGAATGTATTCGTCACTTTTACAGTTAGATGTATATTACTTGAACTCTAAAATACTTCCTGTATTATATAAATAGTAAAGGTAACAAGAAATTTAGAGCTAAAGTTCACAACTACTCTCAAAGCTAGTCTAGACTTCGGTATTAGAGGAACTACCTCTAAGGAAGTGATTTCCTTACTAATGCTTGTATGTATGAACAACCAGTACAATTGAAGATGGGAAGGTATCTTTGAATTACACTAATGTGATAACTTCTTTATGAAGGCCGTGAAAGAGGTATTCTTCGTCTCGACGAACGGGCTCAAGAGTAGCCAAGCCTACTCTTCGAAAATGTTTGTCTGCTCCTGTTCCACGTAGCAAGAGACAAATCGCAATGTCATGTCTCTTACCGTTGCCGCTTGTGACCTCCAAGTAGACGACTTCGACAGGCAGGTCTTTGTTGTCTCTGTCCATGAATATTCTGCTTTCCAAGAGTTTGTGTCCAGTTTTCAGACACACTGCTGGTCCATATCTCTCTCCCTCGACCATTCTGCCCCTGCGCAATCTACCTCGAACGCACATGCAACTACCGGGGCAAACTCTGCCATATGGATCCTGACCGGCGAGTTTTATGTTGATGCTTATGATCTCCAGTTCGCTGTTCCCACCAAGTCCATGGAAAACAACCTGATTCATTGTCGATGCCCAAGACCACGATGGGGCACAGTATTCCCCTTTGCAGGTCGCTCTCGATCGTCCTGAAGATACATACCACAAAAGGCTGTTGGGCATGTGTTCTTTCCACAGTCCTGCGGCATAAGTGCCACCGAATCGTTGTGCGAATGTTCGCGCAAGTCCGCTCAGAGCAGGAAGTCTGTCTGCTTCGTAGGTCAGGGCGCATGGAGAATATTGCAACACTACAGTTTCCCACAAGGATTCCGGTGATCCGTCATGGTCTACGCCGACAGCTTTGCATATTGGGTCAGAGAAGGCTCGAAACGTCCCGGTGATTCTCGTCTTCCAAGCTTCATGCCGGGGTTGATTTGGTTTCTTCGACTCAGACTGGACAACGTCGCTACACTCCCAGTATGTTTGGTCTTTGCCAAAGATCAACTTCCTTCTCGACATTAATCGCTCCTGGAAAACCCAGCCGCGCCGGAACAGCTGGGTGGCGGATATAAAGCTCTGATAGTATGGGAGTGCTTTACGAACGAGAACACTAAACTGTGTTGCTCCACTGGCATCCGTGTATGGTAAAACTGCCAATTCCTTGGTCGTATGACGATATCGGAAGAGGCCTCCTTGACTGTCTGATGCGGAGGCAGCCATGATAGTCAAAAGAGCGCTCTTGTAGATGTCTGCCATCTTAGCTGACTCGATTTCCCAATCGTCCAACTTGTCTTGGATAATACACAGAGAGTCTATCCACACATGGCCTATACCGAGCTGGCGTGCGATAAAGATAGCGTCTTTGAATGTTTGAGGGAGTTGCACCCAAGGTATTGAGGTGTGAAATAGTTCGAGGGTTTCGGTTGTAGTAAGCAACGTCTCGTTCCCCCAGCGATAGCTGACTGCTAAGTATTCTGTGTCTGCATCTGAGCCATTTACAATCCTGATGAACTCAGACCCGTCAGCAGCACCTACTGCCACCAATCTAGCCGGACGGGTGGTAGCTGCATTCGAGCCGTGGTTATGGTTGAGAAGGCAGTTATCTAACCAATTTCTCGCTTGGTCAAGATTCGAAGCGGCCCTGATACATCTACCTGTAATATGCTTGGTGGTGGCGGGAATGCTACCTGAGTCCATAATCAGCCTTAGGATTATCTTTCTATCATCGGAAAGAAGGAACGGCTTCAAACCTTCCATGGTGAAAACATCCAGCTCGAGATGTTGAAACCCGGGACGCTCTCCATCCCAAATATTCAATCCGTGTAATGATCCGTAGATATCTGCATTGTGGATTTTGAAATCTCCTTCGTCCTCTCCAGATTCGAGCCGAAAATGAGATGCGATCACCTCACAGAATGCACAAATCGATCTATTTCGCTGCACTGATACTCGGGACTTGCGAATCTCGAGGTTATTGCCTTCACAAAGCTGCTTAATCTCGTGACCCATATTGCTGCACTCATCACAGACGTGGTTCACACCAGACAAAGAAGAATCGTATGCGCTGGGCAGCGTGGTAGATGACATTCCCGCTGCTATCTAGAATGTGATAGCTAAATGTGTCGTCTGAATGGTAAATATGGTTTGATTGCACTCTATATCAGAGTATGTAAGTAGCACTGGCAGCCTGCTATGCGGGGTAAGCAGGCCAGACTGATGAAACCACAGCAGCACGTATCTGGCTTCGGAGGACGTAAGAGGCTGAGCGTATACTGCATCCAGGCAATCATCTTGTCGACAGCATACAAAGCTGAGTGTTCATTGGGTGAGATATGTTGCATGAGGCGCAGGCTAATCATCGTTTTCAACGACTCACTACCAGTAGCCTGGGGGCTTGCGCCCGCCTCCACGTCTTGACCCCGCAATCAGCATTCACCCCATCGTGCAGCGCCAAGTCCTCATACCCCCCAGCCATCAACCACACAACCAATCCATCTCACACCTTCGTCCAACATGATAACAGGCATTCACCACATCAACCTCGTGGTCCCCGCATCAACCCTCCACCTCGCCCACGAATTCTACTCCCAAACCCTCGGCCTCACACCACGCCCCGTACCCCATCTCCAGCGCGAAACACTCGCCTGGTTCGACATCGGCACATCAGGCCAGCAAGTCCACGTCGCAATCGGCAAGCCCGAGGACTTTGCTCATCCTTCCTCACGCCACCCTTGTTTCCGGGTTGGGAGCGTAGAAGCGCTGAACGAGCTGCAAATCAGGGTATGGGAGCACTTTGAGAGAAAAGGGGAGAGCGAGAGCGCGCCATTGATGGCTGATAAGCCTGGTGCGAAGAATAGTGGGGCGGAGGGCGTCGAGTATCCAACGAGGTTCTTTGCACGAGACTTTGCGGGAAACAGGTTGGAGTTTAGTGTGTGAGATACCTTGGTGAAGCAAAGGTCATATATGATATTCGTTGCAACGCCAGGACAATGCTAGCCCCCATGCGCTTCTCTACCTGAATGCCAGGGGAGCACAACGTCTTCTTTCCATCTCAAACCAACAACATAGCAGCGACTATACCAACAACAGCCATCACACCCTGCATCTGCACCCCCAACGCCTCGCCACTACTATTCGCATTCAACTTGACGACCGCTCCCGGAAAATTACACGTCAACCGATCATTATCCGGATCCCTCCGGCCATACATGCTCTCCCTCTGCGCCCCATTCGGACAACTAAACCCCATCTGCGCAGGACAACTCCTCACAATATCAAAGCACATGTCCTCACAGGGCTTCATCTCCTTGTACGGACCCGGTTGGATGACCTCGTCGATGAGCGGATTCCTACTGCGAGCAAACGCCGCGCTGTCGTTGAAGCCAGGAATCATGTCGGGCAAGGAGCCATTGGCAAAAGGTGTCTTGACATTACGCGGGACGAGCGACGAGTCGTTTGCGGTCCAGTCCTCGCAGCGCGGCATGAGAACCATGCAGAGCCAGGATTTGTAGTCTTTTGCACAGTCGTCGCAGGTGCGGGCGAGCGAGTATTGCGATTCAGAGACGGTGTCGCAAGCAACCTGTGCCAGCGACTTTGTGAAGTTGTCGTAGTACTCACGGGCTTGATCGTCGTAGATTGTTGCAAGGGCCGTGTCGTTGTATTTGAAGCGGGTGTTGGATGGTACGGCGTAGGCGACCGTGTCACAAAAGTCGAGGTCGAAGAGGACTTGGCAGGAGTCGTCTGGGTATGGTCGTTAGTAGAGCGATTGAGTGGGGGAGAGTGTGTTACGAACCGGCTTTTGTGGTCCAGTTGAAGGCCTGGAAGACCCGGCCTCCGCCTCGCGTTGTGCCTACGCGGTCAATGTATAGTGGCTCTTGGCTCCCCTCAACTACTACGAAACCATTGTATGTCTTCGCGGCTTGCAAGTTCCTGACATGGAACTGGCTCTTGGGCATGAAGCTGTCGCCGCTAAACTTCGTCGTGATACTCGTGTCAATGGTGAAGTTCCTCGTGGTGTTCACATTGAACTGTTCCTTGAGCGCGCAATATGACCGTTCCAGCCCCGTAACTGGAGTCCACTCGTCATCTGGAAAAGCGTACATGTGGAAAGGGTTCTGCGCCTTCCATTTATCGACATCCTCCGTCTTGTTCGAATCGCCCAGGTCGTACGTGATGAATAACGCAGACTCGCTGTCAGTATCCACCATGTACAGGAACGGTTCAGTGGCGTTGTAGCTGTGGTAGGGTCCGTCGGTGCTGGCAGCCAGTTCAAAATGCCAGCTGCCGAACCAGTCTTCTTCTAGCTTGGGCGCTCCAATGCCAATGTACACATCTGACGTAGCATTGAGCTCAAAACTGGCGTAGCCACCATCGAACAGCACGCCCGTTATGTTGGTTAGAGTGTCTTGCGTTGCATCTGGGCCTGGCCGCTGATTCTGCGCTGATGTGGAGACGTACATGACGAGCTGAGGATGGTTCTTCATGGCGTCCGTCGTATTTCCGTTCGGCATAGGCTGACGACAAGTGTTGGCAGTTAGCCAGACGCGACTGCCACCAGACTGGCGCTTGTCCAGTCCAGCCTCATCCTCGTCACTCGCATTGCCTGTGCCAGGCGCAACATCATCCGCCGATCCAACTCCGTCCGAAACATTCTCCGTTCCCCGTGCTTCCAGAGCTTCCGTGGGAACGTCAAGAGCACTTCTCACGCGCAATTCGCCCTTCTTGAACACAAAGTGCATCGTCTCCTCCGGGTTGATGTCCTTTGGCATCCCCTCGTTGTTGACCAACGTGTCAAGCACGTCGGCCTGCCGCCCAATCAGACTGCGATCGAGGTAGGCAAAGTCCGGCTCATAGCCGTCACTCTCTATGCGATTGTGTCCTCCATGCCCAATCTGCGACATTTCGCCGTTGGGAAGGGCGTAAAGTACGGGGCTGTCAAGGACGTCGTGGTCGGGGGCCGCAGGGACTTCGGCAGCGTGGGCGCCAGGTATCGGGGAGCTCCATAGCGCGATACAGGCGCCTGTAGCGGCGAGGTATGGAAGCAGTCTCGACCGCAGAGGTGAAAGCTGGGGGCGTTGCATTGCCCTCTCCGCTGCCTTATCGATAGAACTGGAGCCGCATGAGTGTCTGGTGGGCGCAATGGGTGCGCTGCGAGGTGAACGAGCGTGGAGCAATCGCACGTGTAGGGGGAAGCGATGCGCGCAAATGATGATTCGGTTTAGTACGTCAAAGGGTAGTGGTGAAGGAGTAGTGGGGGGCGGCCTGTCAGGTCAAGTGTGGCGTAGAGTCGCGCGAAAGTGAAGATCGGCCGTTGTTAGCTCCGCCAAGACATGTGGCTTCCCGCTGCCAGACCCCCACGTGGGTACACACCAGGGCTGAACATGAACAGCTGCATACACTGAAGTCGACACAGAGGAGAGCTTGACAAACGCGAAGAGACCAATCATACCAATTCCTCATTCACAAGTTCGTTCAATCTTGGCTTTGAAGAGTAAGATGCTATCGTGGCTATGTACAGTGCATCCTCTGACTCTCCCTTCTATGCTTACACAGGTCTAGTCCCAATCTTCTATTCAACCCCAGTGTTTCCACTCTATGCGAGAGCAGGGTTGGCGTTCTTCAATAACATCTCAAAGTAAGCCTGGAACCAAGTACCCGCCTCAGGCGCAGGCTTGAAAGCAGAAGCCTTGCCGCAGAAGCCATCGTATCTCGCAGCAGACTGGTCAGAAGTACCATCAGACTACACTACCGTTAGCATGCATTTCATCAGACA
This sequence comes from Alternaria postmessia, assembly GCF_024291825.1. Classification (NCBI taxonomy): domain Eukaryota; kingdom Fungi; phylum Ascomycota; class Dothideomycetes; order Pleosporales; family Pleosporaceae; genus Alternaria; species Alternaria postmessia. The sequence goes on along the minus strand of NW_026260252.1, from coordinate 4,833 downwards.
ACCTTTCAAAAGACCATTACATACCTCGCCACCGGGCTTGACCCAAACGAAAGCATCGACAAGCGCATTGTCAGTGTTAGTAGTAGGGCGGATGCCAAAGCCAGCGCCCGAAACATTGCACCAGTCACCCCAAGCCTGCTGGCCAGTGGGCTGCTTACCGCTGCGTCCAGTGTCGACGATGAAGTGAGCTGGGAAACCTTCAGCCTTCAGCAAAGGAGCGAAAGCATTGATGAAGCGCTCCTCGTCGCAGTTCTTGCTTCCTTGGGTAATGGCAGGGCAGGTAGCGATGCGGAAGGCGTTGTAGTTGCTGACGTTGGTGACGATACCACGGACGCCACGGGGCGAGCCAGCCGCCTTGTATACCTCGGCGTATAGCTTTGCAGCTGGCCCGATGTTGGCGTCCCAGCCTAGCCAGCCGGCGTGACCGCCATCGAGGTACATGTCCACGTTGGGGAAGTTGAGTGTCTTGAGGGCGTAGACAGTGAGGTCTTTGTAGGTTGACGCGGCGTTTGCGCACTTTTGAACGCCCATGTTTGTGATCATGTTAGCCAGAGAATCGGGCTCAATGGCAAGGTTGATCTTGACGTCCGGGTACTTCTTGATGATGGCGGCAATCTTGTCAATGTACTGCGTCTTGTACTTGTCTGCACCGCCTTCGGCGATCTTGAGCTCGCCGTTGGAAGCAAGGGCTGCGCAGTCGCGGTCGGGCAGGTCGTAGACGACAAAGGTTCCCATGAGCTTTGCTCCTGCAGCGTTCTTGGCCTTGATATCGGCGAGGTAGGTGTCCATGGTGGGCACCTTGGCCATCGTGTCCATCCAAACGAATGAACCGACTTTGGCGACGGCGGATGCAGCGGGTTTCAAAGATGCAGCAAGCGAAGGCATGGCCAGAGTGTAGACTTCAGACGAGTAGTATGGGTTGGCGTAGAAGTCCTTGCCAGCAAAAGGGTTACCAGTTGCTGCAGCGGTGGTCGTGGCGCGAGCCGTAGAGGTAGTCTTCGTGACACTGGTCGCTTGGGGCAAGGCCTGAGCCACGCCTGCTGCGAGCGCAGCAGTAAGAAGGATGTTGGATAGCATCTTGACCGAAGAAGAGATTGTGAGATGGAGTGCGTGAAGAACAACACCGTCGTCAGGAAGACATATATGTATGTTCTCGCTCAACCCTAGTACTGGCGATCAACTTAGCCTTCATCAATACCCAAATTACTTCAGCCGGTGTCAATGTCCGTGATGCCGCCGTTGATGCGTTTCAAAACTTCCCCAGACATACTTTCGGTCAGTTGACCATGTCGACATGGTACCTGCGCCCCCAGATCTTCTCGAAGCATGCACAGAACGTGCTGCCTCCTGACTCGGCCCGCCTCCACATTTGATGATGGTGTATTAGAGGTGATGTGCTACCAACGGGTACTAGGCAGTGTACTCCGGTTGCCGAGCAGGGTCCTGGGTCTGTGCCGGTGGCTCTTGGTGCAGTACAAGCTTGGAATGTCTTGACGTCGTTAGAAGCGAACGCAAGATTGAGGCTGACTAGAGACGGAGGGGTACTAGATCGTCTCGACTTCATATATGAACATTGTCGCGTCCATGGCGGTCGGTCGGTGCAACTGCAATGGTACTTAGCGCAGATGAGGGTTCGGTGGGCGGGTGGTTCGTGGGACGTGGTTGGGTAGAGTCTAGAGAAGGCGGAGCTCGGTTGCTCTGGCCCTTAGCGCGCTCCAACACAAGCCTTCGCGTGTGCCTCCACCTCAGCATCCTCCCGAGCCATGCAACCTCCATTGCGCTGCGAAATCTTCATTACTATGTTTTTCGACGTCGCGATGCGTGTGGCGCCCCCACAGAGCGAATACCTGCAACCCGGTTCAGTAGATGAAAACAGGGCTCAACGCTGGTTTACGAGGTTGAGTTTCCCGGTTCACCTCGGGCGGTTTAATCTATTGCGCTGCGGCATGTATATTGCTTGCGCTGCCGACCAAGAAGTCTCATGACGTCGTATCATTCGCCGCATCATCTATGGCCTGGAGATCTGTGGCCTTGGGACGAGCAAGTTGTTGCTCAATCGGCTGCTTGATGCGCGTCTGCAGTTTTCGGCACGGTCGTATATCCAGTCGAAATCGGCACAAATATGCGGGTTTCCAACGCAAATGACCCTTGCAGCAATGTGCACCGATAATCTGTCGCTCACTTTCGCACCACCGCCCATCACTGTCACCAAGGTCACGTCGCGCATGACTCTTGCAGATGGATTCAGTCACACTCAGAGCATGACATTACGCGCCCCTCTAGCTTCTTCATTCTCTGGTAGTCTCTTTGACCTCTATGCATCTGGAGTGCCATTTTCCCAAATTTATGCACATGTCTCGCAACATACCTGTCAAATTACAGATCTTTGATTGCCATAGAGGGGTAGAATATGTGCTGTATTCAATCTGAAAGGGTTCAGGAACATATATTCTGTCTAGAGTTGTTCCTAATATCATGTCTCATTTTGTCAATTTAGCATCAGGCATCAGCTTCTTGTTAGCCACCAATCCGCCAAGCACTCGTTCCTTGAGCTTCCACCCATCTGCTGAAAGAACCAATCGGTCCATCATCGTGACTCCGTTCCAGAGTGCTGGCAATCCTTCCGTGTCCTCCTTATACTGTAACACAGTGCCCTTGATCCCCTCGGTGTCGTCTGGCCATGCGTAGCGGTAGAGATAGTTATGGTAGCGCACAGAGACGCCACCAGTTTCCTCGTCTCGGTCCACAATATGATTGGAAGCGTGCCGATGAACACCGGGTATGAAAGTAGGGTATACCTTCTTCCAGAACTCGATGATATCCTCATGTCCATGAAGTGTGCCGTGGACATGCAAAACTTTCGCATCTGGAACAAAGGCTTGTAGGATCTTTAGTGTGTCCCATTCTTCAAAGAGAAAGTTGAGCCGATTGACAAAATCGATGGCTGAGCTTCGCTCATCGCCTGAAACGTCCATGGATGTGTAGGGAACTATTGGGGGTAGGGATGGGGTAGACATAGTGCCGATCGAGATCGTGAAGTTGTGGTATTGATGTTGAATGTAGACAAGTGTGTTGCTGGCCTTGTACGTTTGCTATAGTAGGGTGCATCCCTTCTTATAGGCCGCGGTTGGCGAAGACTGTAGGTTTAGTTGTTCCGCCTTACGTATTGGAGATCGGGGCCGTTATTGAGCATCTCATTAAGCTTCCCTGCATCTTTTCAGTGCTCACACAGACACAGAACCCCTTCACTGGGGTTAGCAATTACTCATCACACAGTCTGTGCTGACGCAACACTGGGAGACGTCATCTAGCTTAGCAGAGTTGATGAGTGATCAACAATGACTGCAATGCTGCCAGAACCTCGGTCAACCCGCGAGCTTCACGATGGAACTTCCGAGGTCATCCTTCCGTATGTGAGAAAGCCAGCTTATATCCAGACATCCAGACTCAGGTAGTCGCGGTTGTTCAATGTCGTCTCGCCGGTGATCTCAGTCAAACGAAGCAGATACCCAGTGACTAAGCCATTATGCAATCTGATCACGGTGTGCGTTATGTGGTTCATGTAAGCTCACGCCTTCGGTAAAACGTCTATATCTTTGTAGACTGGACTTGACAGTAGATGATCGCCTTGATGCGTGTCCAGCTATGTGTTCGGATCCAGGTTTCCAGTTGTACGACCCTTCCAACACTCTCTCGTATATTATCAACAGCATCTTTACGTTCATACGTTTCCAGTTTTCAAACCTTAAGAGTCGAGTAACGCATTCAGTCAGTAAGCGCCGCTGATGTCTTCCAGGCGTCTGGTATCATTAACGAGCGGTGTCTGTTCATGGGATCACCCACCCGGTTACGTCATTGTCGTCTAGGAATGTCTACCCAGTACGTATGCTCGTTTTAAAAGCATGCGCCATCGGATTTCGAGTGGCACGTACATCGCTGGTGGGATTTGTAACGGTGAGGTAAACCCGAGTGCGGGGTGACGAGGGTGGCCACGCTCGTGCACGCTTGTAGCGTCCCGAGGTCTCCTGAGCACACCTCAAAGCTCACACAGTTCGCCCGCGCATGGTGTTTCGGAAAAAGCTTCAAGACAAATGAACTTGCGTGCCGCGGAATTTCTCGAAAGATAACACGCACACCAAACAGGGGCGCCAACAGCGCATGTCATCGCCATTCACGACCAAAACGCGACGATGACATCGCGCTTCCTCACAACCCACTCATACAGCAAAGCCTTGCGCTTCGCTCTAACAAAGTGTTTCGAGGATAGCGCACGTCAGGTATAAGCGCGACAATAGGAGACATATCTCGGCCGGCTCACTATCGCCTTGACAAAGCCTTGGGATCGTGGCGCACCGGACATGGTATAGCGGGGGATATCTCTCAGCCTTCCTCGCTCGATAATGCAGCGTCCTCACTTTTTCTCTTTCTCACTCCCTATGAGCTCACATTGGAACTCTTGTTGTCTGATCATCCCGATCTTCAGAAGCTACCTAGTGGCAGTGCTACCTTTCTGCGTCAATGCCATCCTGAGGTTGCATAATACCAGTCCTCAGCCTGCGTCAGCCTTACACGCCCACTTTACCAACGATCATGGCCGATATAACCTTGCATACACAGCATCTCAAGCAGACCTCACAAGATGCCCAGAACGTGTACGAGAGACATGCGCTTTGTCCTAATTCGAACACTATACGAGTCCTCGATGTACAACCAGAGTTGCTAACAATCAATCCAAACTGATGAGACTGACTGACTGACTGATTGCTTGGCAGTCAGTTCAGTGTCAGTTTAGAGCTCTCGTCTTATCAGTCAGTTCAGTTTAGAGCTCTTAAA
>NW_026260251.1:0-30990 GCF_024291825.1 Alternaria postmessia | reverse complement strand
GAAGGAGGCCACGAGCAGATAGTCAAGACGCTGCTCGACACGGGCGCCGAGGTCAACGCGCAGGGTGGAGGCTACGGCAACGCACTGCAGGCAGCTTCAGAAGGAGGCCACGAGCAGGTAGTCAAGACGCTGCTTAATGCGGGCGCCAAGGTCAACGCGCAGGGTGGAGGCTACGGTAACGCACTGCAGGCAGCTTCATACAAAGGCCACGAGCAGGTAGTCAAGATGCTGCTCTACAAGGGCGCCGACGTCAACGCGCAGGGTGGAGTCTTCGGCAATGCAGTGCAGGCAGCTTCATACAAAGGCCACGAGCAGGTAGTTAAGACGCTGCTCAATTTAGGTGCGCATTAGTATTAAGAGAATAACCTTGTTTATATATCCTACTAATTGTGTTGGGACGACGGCGGCAGTCAGGGACAGTGTGCAGTAAGCATGTTAACTCAGCCTAGGGAGAAACATGGTGCACAGGAGAACAGAACTATGTAATTGTTTCTAGATGCTTCTAGAAAGGTAGCAGCACGCGCCACACCTAGCTTGAGAGGCATACGCGACTGGCATAGCGCTGTATTGTTTACAGTAAATCACAACAGGCGATAAGAACGCTAATGCTGGCTTATGCTGGCTTATGCATGCTAAGCGATGTTAGCGTATCCCGCTAGCTCGGGCTCGTTTTCACAGATCTCCTGCTTCGCACTACGGGGCTGCTGACATGCTCACTCTCACATTAGAGCGGTCTCACGAGCCTAGGAAGCTGATTATCCTACGTCGCGCTCTTTGCACAGCTTTCTAAGCGCTTCAGTAGTCCTTAAGGTCACTAATAGACAGGGGGGTATCGCTAACGAGTTAATTAACGACGGTAACAAAACGATCGATATCACAGCCAACATAGCAGTAATCTATATCGGACGCTAATGTGCTTAAAGAGTAACAGCCTTACAATTATAGTAGACTAATAGCAGCTTTACAAGCCCGCAAATGGAAGGCGCCGAAGCTCCGAATCATCAACCTGTCTCGCCACCTAGGGTGTCTCGCTACCTAGGGACGCACCTTACGTGTGCTCATTCACTTGGTTCTGTTGATCAGTTCGGTTGGAATCAATGTGGGTGGTAATTAATGCCGTTCGTGGATGGGTTCGCAGGTTGTTCCGACTTCCGATCGCGCCGCTCTTCACACACACACACACACACACACACGCGCGCGCGCGCGCACGCATCGGCGACCTTTACACTCGTCTCGTCACTATCTTACGGGATGGCGGGTCACGTCATCACTTGCGATAACTCCAATTTTTAAACATTACTGGATCTGAGCTAGGAGCATCACAAAGTACTGCAACGGAGCACCATCCCCGTTACGCCTAGTACCTATCAAGGCTTCGATTTATTGGCCTGTGTTAGCCTTTACCCGCCTGGTTCAGTCCTCTCTAGACCAAAGTCCTTCGTACCCTTCACGAACGCACCAGCGAATCCTCCACGAACACGCAGACGCCCGTCAATACCTACGCTGCCCTGGTTTCTTACTACACATGCAATCGTATAGACCCACATCGCTCATCTGAGACCACGTACATCGCACGCTGTTTCGGTTCGACAGGCATATATTCATACAGAGTGATCCACTCGCCCCCTAACAAATCTTCTTCCGGTCCCTCCTCGATTGTTTCCAACCGAGGTGCGTACGCTTTTGGCCTCCTGAAGTGGGGACAGAGTTTCGCGAAGATCCGTTTAGGGGCTGGACATGGTGGTGGGGGTAGGAACAAAGTGACACCGAGTTCGTTGGTCCCCGTTGTCGTGAGTTGGATCCGATGTCGAGACATCAGACGCGCGAGCTCGCGGACTCGTGGATACAAAGTGTTGCCTGCAGCTCTGAACTGCAGATTATCTTCGTCTTCGCAATGCTGAAGAATGATTCTTACTATGTGTTGATTGGGGACAGCAAATCGAATCGAAAGATCGTTATGACGCGTGTAGCCTGGATAGCTGGGGTACATGCTCGTAGTGATCAACCTGCAAGCAAACACTCTCGCTGAGGCATATATGAGCACGCGTCTCTAGACGGAGAGTGTACACGAAACGGGATCTAGAGCCGGGAGCAGGAGCAGGATACTGTGCCACGTCAAACAGCTCGAACGCAGTAGTACGTCGCAAAGGACAGGATTCGTGGATCGCAGACTTCGAAATCCTGTTTTTGGACTATGGAGAATTAAACAGTAGTATAAAATTCGCTGGCGGGTGCCACCTTTCTAGCAGCACTATCATTATTTACACCTATACTGAACAAAACCTCGCTTCAACCCTTTCCTCTGCACCATCTAATATGCTGATCTACGCGTGGTTCTTTCTGAGCTTGTGCTCTGCTCAAATTATCCCTTTCGATCAAATACTGCCGATTCTTACGAATCCGGTCGTCCAAGTCAAAGCTGGCGAAGAGCTCCACTACCAGTAGGTCCCTGCTTGCAATCTTCTCGTAAGCTTCTCACCAAGAGACAGGCTAAGCAATTTCCGCAACTCAAGCTGCGAAGCCACACTGAGCTTCCAGAACGAGACGTTCCTACCACTGTCTGCATCTGCGAACCCAGTGAATTGTTCAGGCGACCAGATAGCAAAACTTCGAATACCAGAAAGTGCACCCAACGGCCCCGCTGCACTCGAATGGTACGTCAAGTTAGCAGCTCCATAAGCTAGGGCTCACCTTTACAGGCAATGCTCTGGTGCAAACGGCGTAGCTGTAGATCTTGTGGTTATTTATGGAGGGTTAGGAAATTTAGAACGTCTCATAGAGGATAGGGAGGCTGTACACATAGCGGTACAGTGTCGCGTAAATACTTTGGACCAGTCGCGTACCAATGTCACCTGTAGATAAACCCAAATCTCACACTCATGCACTGCCATGTTCTTAAGCGCTGTATGTATGTGCCATGAAAACATGTGGCGTGGGCCTGTTGTAACCACCCCACAGCGGCGTAGCAGCCTGATGATAGAAACGCTTCTGTCTTCCGAGTTAAGTCAAGCACGACTGAACCACAAAAAATTCCTCAACCTGCAGGGCCTGAGCGGGCTGTCCTGCACTCTTCTGGAAATTTCCACTTCTACTTTGCGACTTTTAACTCAATGGAAGATGAGATTCGAGCCCAAGCAGCTACTCGCTATTATCGGTGGGAATGGCAGCGTTTCCTGGTTTGTTGCTCACACTTCGCGTTCTGGAACCGACTGACCATTGGAGTTGTTCACCCGGCAACAAACTGTCCACGTGTCGCAAGATTGGCAGCAAACCTCGACAGAGGTGCGACGTCAAATTATGGATCGAGTCAATGCGGCGCTGAAGTACGAGAAGATTTCTGAGGCACCGGAGGAAGTTATTGCTTGGCGTATGGAAACACTCTTAAGCCGCCGATGCAGAGTGAGTATATAAATCTGGGGTTCGAATGACGCACATGTTAAGCGGGCGAAGGATAAAGAAGAAGAATAGATTACCATAACGACGAAGGCACGATAGCACACACGCATAGATGTGATTGCATGATACCATCGACTTTATCTTTAAGCTGTACGAATGTGATCGCATTGCCAGTATCCTCATTTATCCATTGGGTCCTCCAATTGTGTACCTGCCGTCCCTTGTACATGGTAATATAGGTTCAGGCAAGGCCATGACGAGTGGGAAGGAGCTGCAGTAGATAGTATGTTGTTTATAAGCTGCGTGGGCTTGAGCGGGCTGAGCGGGCTGAACAACGAACGCTAACAGCAACCAGGCGCCCTCCATCGCCTCGACTGCCAGCATGCCGCAGCTCAGCCTCACGACAGCCCTTGCGCACGATGCTGCTACACATTCGCCGTTCTACACCACACACCTTTTGGCCCTGATCTGAGTCAACGCGATGCGACGGCTCCTTGACTTCCGCTCGAAGAAGAGCAACGCAAAGGCACGTCTCACAGGCACTCCTCTCTTTCGCACGCACTAACATACCGGCAGGCTCCTGCAGAATTCTCTGCATCCTCAGCGTCAGCAAAGGCAGCTGCTGCAGATGCGCATGGCCTGCAAGTGGTAGCTGAAGGCACCAACCCGACCGTCGACTATGCTTCTCATTGCTTGGTGACGCGTTCACAGCTGAGCCGATTGCAGTATCGTCGCTGTCCATGGCCTGAACGGACACCGCGAGAAGACGTGGACAACGAGCGGCGGCGTCAACTGGCTGCGCGAACTCCTTCCACACGACCTCCCCAACGCGCGCATCCTCAACTGGGGCTACGATGCGAACACACAGCAGCTCGCACGTGAGCTCTCAGTACCTCTATGACCCCGGCAGAGGCCTAGTGTCAGACCTGTGCCTTCATAGAGAGTTGACAGAGGTACGCAATGAGCGAGGCGCAACGGGCGATAGCAAGAACTGACGCCAGAGCAGACGAGTAAGCGGCCGATTATGTTCGTAGCGCATAGCTTAGGCGGGATTGTTGTTAAAAGCGTGAGTGCGCTTTCCCCAGCTTCGGCAGCACACTTGACTAACAGCCACAGGCGCTCATCCACTCAGACACGGCCCGCCAAGTCGCTCTCGCAGAGCATCGCTCGATCAAGCTGTCGACGTACGGGGTCATGTTCATGAGCACGCCGCACCAAGGCGGCAACGGCGTCGCGCTGGGCAGGCTGATGGTCAACGTAGCGTCAGTGTTCGTAGTGGCAGACGATCGGCTGCTGCGACATCTAGAGCGAGACTCGGAGTCGCTACAACAACAGCTTAGACAGTATGCTCCCATCAGTAGAGACTTTGTGACCAAGTTTGCGCTTGAGGAGTATGCGACGCCAACAGTACTCGGCTGGTCGATGGTGGTAAGTCGGTATAAGATAGTCGGCGCGCGGCAGCTGCTAACACCTGCCAGATTATAAGCACTGGAAAAGGATGCGTTGAATAGCATGAGTCTTCAAGAGCTGGAACGTATTCATGCTGAGGATCACGCACTCCGGGTCAGGTCGTTTCCTGATAGGAAAGGCTCGTATGAGGAATCAGGCTGTGCATGGAAAATAAAACAAGATCGATTGCGGTAATGACAGGTTTTATCTGGGAACTGTAAAGACTGTGTACTAAGATGAAAAGAGAATGCCATCCACGGAGATATTGTACAAAAATATGCTTCGCATGCTCGTCCATCCTTCACGTGTGCCCATATAACCAGGTCACGGGCACTACGAAAGCTTCCCGGTACCATCCTGGTGCACATGGCCAGTGGTGATCCTCCTGTCATTCTCGTCTTTGAAACGAATGGAGATGACCGGCTTCTTATCGTTTGGATCGTCATGGGACTGGTGCCACTTGCTTCCCTTGATCTCTGCCTTCTTGATGGCTGGATTCTAAATCATGTAAGCAAGTTTGTGGCTAGACGAGCGTTGCGTATCGACATACACTTTTCTCAGCTTGTTCGCAGAATGCATTGACAACTGGGCGGCTCTGGGAGTCGAGTTTATCAAGGGTGACAGTGCCGACGTATTTGATGAGTCTGCGGGATGAGGCCTGCATGTTGGAAGTTGCGATGGTGGACTAGTAACGTTTGGAGGGATAGTGAAGGATGTTGTGATGTGCTTGATAATGAATGTTGATTGATGAGAATGATGAGGCATGATTGATGGAAGGCAGCCTCTGCTCTTATACTCCCAGTTCTTGGACTTCGCAACACTGAGCTCTTAATGCTGCGCTCCAACAGTTTGAAGCTCAACTCCAAGTGGAGTCCAATACTTGCTAAAATAGCAAGAGCGTCACGCTATCCTCCATCATTTGCTAATGCAACTTCAGTCACATCCCGAATGTGGCTATGAAGAAGTGACACCAAGTCTGAATGAGACATTGTGGGGTGAGAGGTTGACGCGCGTGTGCTGAGTCCGACTATTAGAGAGGTTCAAGGATAGTCGGCGCGTAACGAGCGGAGTCCGCGTGATGGTGAGACGGGACCCTGTTTTGCTAGCATCGTTGTTGCCGCCGACCAATTGATCGACGCGCACAGACGCGTCATTGACCGTGCTAGGCATCTGCGGCCAACATGCCTTTGGACCGTCACACTAACTTCCCACAATGATATAGTGTCTCTACACCATGCTGAGATTTGGTCAACGCGCATGTACTCGCTTCAAATTTCCCTCTCACACCTCCCTAATTTCGCGCTTTCAGAGTACAAAAATGAATGCTAGCGAGCTCTTCGAGGAGGAGCGTCTTCCGTGGTATAGCCATGATCAGTTTTATCCAGCACGACCTGGTGAGATTCTCGATTCTAGCTTTAAGATTATAGGAAAACTCGGTTACGGTGCATACTCCACGGTCTGGCTGTGTCGGGATATCCGGTATGTTCGGCGTGCTTTACCCCCACCCTTCAAAGTCTGATCATCCATGCACAGAGAACGAGACGCTGGCTTCGTCGCTGGCTTCGTCGCTGTCAAGATTTGTACCCGAGATGCCGAAAAGACCCCACAGCTCAATCGAGAGCTAGATTTTTACGAGCATGTCAGTTCTATGCAATCACAGCATCGCGGCCAAGCATACATCCGCGGACTGTATGGCGAATTTGAGCTCGACGGTCCGACTGGCAAACATTTGTGCTTTGTTCATCCACCCATGCACATGACTATTCGACAGCTCCAGTATTATAACCCAGCACACAGACTCGACGTTCCGCTTCTGAAGTGCACGCTAGCCAATCTGCTAAAGACGCTGTCGTTCTTACACGACGAGGCTAAGGTCGTACATACAGGTACGGCAAGATGATGCAACATGATGGAATCAACTGACAAGTTAGACATCAATCCTGGAAATATCATGCTGACTGTGGATGATGACACTATCCTGGAAAACTTCGAGAAAGCTGAAGCAGAGAACCCGTCACCGTTCAAAGTGATTGACGACACACGCACCATTTACAGTTCCCGTGAGCTTCCCCATCCTACGGGTGGTCTTTGGGGCCAACCAGTCCTCTGTGACTTTGGAGAAGCGCGGATAGGAGATTCCCACTCCGGCTTAATCCAGCCTGAGCTATACCGTGCACCAGAGATAATTTTCGAGATGGAGTGGGGCTCTAAGGTGGACATTTGGAGTGTCGCCACGTTGGTAAATATCGGATACTATTATAAGGAAGTCTCAATGACTTACTGTTCATTAGGTGTGGGACTTGTTTGAAGATGAGCATCTATTCGACGCCCATGATAACGAGGGCAACCCATCAGAGACACATCATGTTTCCGAAATGGTTGCATACCTTGGAATGCCTCCGCTTGAATACACGCAAAGCAATCATATGACAAAGAAGGTCTTCGACAAGCAAGGTTAGTCATAGAGATCGTCCCGACATAGACTCTGCTAAGTTCAATAGGACACTGGACTGGTGGCTCCAAGGGTGTGACTATCCCTAAGATCTCACTCGAGGAACGAGTCTCGGTGCTTAAAGGGGAGGAAAAGGAATTGTTTCTCGATTTCATACGCTCGATGCTCAGATGGCGGCCGGAAGACAGGAAATCGGCGACTGAACTCCTGAAGCACCCATGGATGGCCGACACTATGTAGTTACGACGACGATCAAGCAACCATTACACTATTAAGTCATTCTCGCGGAGTCTTTGTATTAGTTACATGTTTAGGATTGATTCACAAAAACATATGCTTCTTCACTTCACTCCCGGGCATTTTATATCATCATCGCCGACCTAGCAGTTAATCTGGCCGACTTTAGCATTCGCACATGATATTGACGGCTTGGACCTCATTCGTTTTGCTCTCGACTGTCGGCCAATTCAATCTGCGCAAAAACTCCTTTTGTCGTTAAGTAGTACGTGTCCGGAGCTTAGATATCGTCGTCATGAATATCGGCGTATAGACTTTGTCCAGAAATGAGCTCGAGCAATCTGAAAGTATTGAATTGCAGAGAGCTGTATTCGAAGCCACGTCGGCGCCGTTTCTGACTTGGCGACATGTTTATGCAAGGAAATTATCCATGAATATATCTGAACCCGGACTGGAAGGGCCGCTGGTGAGGGTCGCGGTGGTACCTGCTGAACTTCTATTAGAACACGTTGCACACTTCATGGTGCGGGGCCTATAAAGAGTTAATGTAGTAAGCGTACGCTGAAGTGGCTGTGCGCTGAGAACAACCGAAGTGCAGGAACCGGAAACCGAGACCGGCCACCACTGTACAGGACCCAAGCTTGAGCATGACATACCTAGTCGTTGACGCGCTTGACGAGTGTGTTACTGATCTGCCGTAGCTGTTCGACTTTATCGCAAAGCGGTCGTCTGCATCCTCCCGTACAGTCCGTGCACAGCCAACGAGCCAGTTCAGTCAACGAGCCACCCCAACCCCCGCTGCCTCATGAACCCGCCCACCTTCAACGCGTCATAACTCCACAACCATGGACCCAATTCGAGAAGCGGTTGAATATATCGAATCGTGTGAGGCTGGAGATAAATCCTCGTACCGCCCAGCTGCAAAAATATTCGGAGTTGATCGAACGACGCTGTCGCGGAGGCACCGGGGCGCACAGCAACCCCGGGACACAGAGGCGGCCGAACATCGACGAAATCTCAACCTACAACAAGAGGATAAGCTTATCAGGAACATAGAAGGGAACACAAGAGAAAGATTACCATCTACAAGAAGTATTCTAAGAAATTTCGGTAGTGCGGTTGCGCAGCATAAGGTTTCGGATAGCTAGGTTACCCAGTTTCAACACCGTCATCCCGATAAACTCATCTCCAAATAGGCCACTAGTATAGATCGTAAGCGTCTCTTAGCTGACAAAAAGTGTAAATACAAGTTGTACTTTAACTTGCTGGACTCTAAGATGCAAGAACATAAGGTTGAAGAGCGCAACACGTACAATATGGATGAGAAGGGCTTCTTTGTCGGCATCGCCTACCGCAGGAAGAGGATCTTCTCCAAGGCAGTTTATGAGTCGGGGGAGCTTTTGTGCTACACGTAGCCTAGCGAAAGAGAGATGTGTAAAGGGAAATTCTACGCTAAGTACAGCTCGACAAGCTCGTGGGCATAGGAGATAGAAGCCTAGGTAGCAAACGCATCTCGGTGGGCCGGGTTTCTCGGTCATACGGGATGGACGTTAGTGTGTCTCTCTACCTAGGGACTCGCCTTACCGTTGGCAACATCAGTGTGATGCGCCATCTGTTGTAAAGTGCACCGTATGAGTGCTCTCACGGGTGGAAGAGCGAACAGTAGAGTGATGTAATGTCAATCCACGCGTGCCGGGACGCACGGTGTAACGGGACACATCCCCTTCCGGGCCTTTGGGTTGCTCGCAGCGTACTTGTATGCAAACAAACGTTATGCGCATCTATTTTGCAGCTCTCGTTCTCCTAACACATAAGTCTCCGACGCCGAACAGCGCGTGGTGAACTGTGCTGTCGCTCGTTCTGTTGATGCTGTCCCCGACTCTCCGCTAATACCCCCTTGTCTGTTCGCGATAGTACAGCTCTGTAGAGAGCTCGGTGGGCTAGAAAAGAAGCTGAGATGGCAAAGATTAAGACTGCAGCCTCGAAAGGTCGATTTAAGGTAAGAAGGACACATCCCGGCAGTTTCTCCGCGCAGACGGCAAGATCGTTGGAACGCGTTGAACAGACCGTGCGTATTTAGCAGCTCTTGGTATGCAGTAGCGCGTATCAGCGTGCTGAGATATCTACGCGCCTGCCCCGCGCGCTGTGGCTGAGAAATGCAGCTTTGAGCACTCTGCGCTAGGCAGCTCTTATTCCCGACTTTGCAGGCAGCTGTTGGTCCAGTCGCGTAACAAGAAAGTATCTTTACGTCTACACGACCTACTAATTATACATCCCTATGTACCCTTCCTCGATAACATAAGTGTTATCAGACATTACGATAGCAGTCTAAGAAGACCTATTCTTCTACTAGCACCTGCCTATGTGCGCGGTAGCCCAGCGCAAGTTGTGAAGCGGCGCAGCGCAGGATGCTCGATGTGCCTGGCATCCGCTCAGCCTCGTCGCATGCACTGCCTCTACAGGCAGCCTTCACACCCACCCAGCGTAAGCTTCCTCTGTCTGCCTCGCTCTGTCGCGACGATGCCTTTCCACTCTCTACACCACCGAAGTCATTCGCGCCTCGCGTTCCCTAGGCTAAGCCAAAACTGCAAACGCTATGCGGCTTCTACATTTTGACGTGTTGGGAACGCCCGTCTTGACAGATTTCCGTGGCAAGACGATCCCGCCCTACGCCATTCTGTCGCACAGATGGAGCGACTCCGAGGTCCTCATCGAAGACATAACGAACAGGACCTACAAGGAGAAGGACGAAGGCTATCGAAAGCTTGAGTTCTGTGCCAATCAAGCGGCGCAGGACGAGCTGCAGTACTTCTGGATCGACACATGCTGCATTGACAGGTGGAATAACAACGAGCGCTCGAAGGCGATTAACTCGATGTTCCAGTGGTACAAGGGTGCAGCACGATGCTACGTCTTCTTGTCGGACGTGTTAGTGTCGACTAAGACAGCGCTGGCTCAACGGAACGACTGGGAGGCGTCGTTCCGTGCAAGCGCATGGTTCACTCGGGGATGGACGCTCCAAGAGCTGATTGCGCCAGTGTCAGTCGAGTTCTTCTCGCGTGAAGGACATCCCATAGGCGACAAAGCGTCACTCGACCAGCTTATCCACGAGATCACCAACATCCCGCTCGCGGCATTGCGCAACCGACCTTTACACGAGTTCAGTACATCCGAGCGAAAGAGATGGGCCGAAAGTCGCATAACAACAGAAGAAGAAGACATTGTATACTGCCTGCTTGGGATTCTCGGCGTCTCTATGCCCACCACGTATGGCGAAGGAGAGGAGAGTGCACGAAGCAGACTGCAGGCTGAAGTAGAGGCAGCTAGTAACGCACCGTCGATCATTCCCTTCTCACGAAACCCCCGCTTCGTAGGCCGAGAGTCGCAGCTCGCCGAGCTAGAAGCAAAGCTCTTCAGCAACGAACAAATCACTACCACGCTAGCGATCGTTGGACCTGGCGGAACAGGCAAGACGCAGCTCGCGCTCGAGGTTGCACACAGAACAAGGCAGAAGAACAACAGCTGCTCGGTCTTCTGGATGGACGCAAGCGACAAAGACAGCCTCTACCAGTCGTATGCAAGTGTTGCGCAGAAGCTTAGCGTTCTAGGCTGGGACGACGACCAGGCCGACATGAAGCAGCTTGCGAAGCGCTGTGTAGTAGAGATTAGTGCGCGACGATGCTTGCTGATCTTCGACAACGCAGAGCACACCACTCTGCGATCTGGCGGCTCGTCCACGACAGAAGCCGCAGTCTTAGCCGACTGTCTGCCGCAGTCTAAGCTATGTTCTGCCATCTTCACAACAACGAACACCAACACAGCTCAGGCGCTTGCTCCACAGAACATCATAGCGCTGCGAGAGCTGACACTAGACACGGCGCTGAGGATGCTGCAAGTCCGCTTAGCGAGGCCACTCGCGAACACTGAGCAGCAGGAAGCCGAGCACTTGCTAAAAGAGCTATCGTATCTCCCGCTAGCAGTCATGCAAGCAGCGGCCTGTATGAAGGCTAATAGTATGACGGTACAGGAGTATCGAGCACGGCTAGATGAGCACAAAGAGCTAGTTATCGACCACGGCGGTGACTCGTCTGGGGGTAGACTGCAAGATTCTGGCGTAAAAGACCCTGTGGCTGCTGCATTGTTTCTCTCTATAAAGGAGATCAGTCGTGACAATGCGCTCGCCACAGACTACCTGTTTCTTGCTGCATGCTTAGACCGGAAAGACATCTCGCTTAATCTTCTAGAGGCAGCTTCGGCGCAAGCAAGGGAAGATGCTATTAGGGTACTTGACAAGTATGCACTCGCCACTAGGCGGCCTGCTGAGTCTGCCCTCGATGTTCATCGACTAGTCCATCAAGCTCTACGCAAGCGGCTGCAAGTGCAGGGACGGCTCCAAAAATGGACTCAACACGCGATCACACAGCTACTCCAAGTGTTTCCAGACAGCGAACATAGCAACAGAAGCAAGTGGAGACGACTGCTTCCACATGCCCAGTATGCTCTGTCACATAGTCCGGCGGATGATGATGACGAAGAAAGAATGCGTCTTGCATCAAAATGTGCTACGACTCTGTTTAGAGATGGACGTTATGATGAGGCGGAAGAGCTGTTTGTGCAAGTGATGCAGACGATGAAGAGATTGCTCACCACCGAGCATCCTGCGACGCTGACTAGCATGGCCAACCTAGCGGAGACGTACAGAAACCAAGGACGGTGGAAGGAGGCTGAAGAGCTGCAGGTGCAAGTGATGCAGACGATGAAGAGAGTGCTCGCCACCGAGCATCCTTCCACGCTGAGCACCATGACTAACCTAGCGGAGACGTACAGGAACCAAGGGCGGTGGAAGGAGGCTGAAGAGCTGCAGGTGCAAGTGATGCAGATAAGCAAGAGAGTGCTTACCGGCAAGCATCCTCGCACGCTGACCAGCATGAATAATCTAGCGGCGACATACAGCAACCAAGGGCGGTGGAAGGAGGCCGAAGAGCTGCAGGTGCAAGTGATGCAGACGAGCAAGAGAGTGCTTACCGACGAGCATCCTGACATGCTGAGCAACATGAACAACCTATCGGAGACATACAGGAACCAAGGGCGGTGGAAGGAGGCCGAAGAGCTGCAGTTGCAAGTGATGCAGACGATGGAGAGAGTGCTTACCGACGAGCATCCTTCCACGCTGACTAGCATGGCTAACCTGGCGGTGACGTACGGGAGCCAAGGGCGGTGGAAGGAGGCCGAAGAGTTGCAGGTGCAAGTGATGCAGACGAGCAAGAGAGTGCTTACCTACGAGCATCCTGACACACTGGCCAGCATGGGTAATCTAGCGGCGACGTATATGAGCCAAGGGCGATGGAAGAGGGCCGAAGAGCTGCAGGTGCAAGTGATGCAGATGATGGAGAGAGTGCTTACTGAAGAGCATCCTGCCACGCTGACTAGCATGGCCAACCTAGCGGAGACGTACAGAAACCAAGGACGGTGGAAGGAGGCTGAAGAGCTGCAGGTGCAAGTGATGCAGACGAGCAAGAGAGTGCTTACCTACGAGCATCCTGACACGCTGCTTAGTATGCACAATCTCGCGTTCACGCTGCAATCACAAGCTCGTTATGAGGAGGCTCTTGCACTAATGAAAAGATGCTTTCAGCTACATGAGCAGGCTCTTAGGGAATAACACCCTGATACAAAGTCTTCGCTCAACACGCTAAGTGACTGGCGAGCGAAGTGTGAGTTAATTTATAGTGAGGTAACTTTACAGTATAATATCGCCGCTATCTGTGGATAGTAAAGTTAGATGCCGCAGGCCACATAATTAATCATGACTTTCAACGGCGTGCTATAATGAAGGCAGTGGTGGCTTCCACTAACTATAACAACTTCGATCCGCTCACCACGGCGGATCCATGCGAAACAATAATGGACCTAATTATGTAAGAAGCGAGCCTGGAGAGTGGCTAATGTCTTAGCCACAGCGCAAAGTGGGCGCACAGATATTTCAGCGCGCTACTGCAAGCTGCTGCATGCCAAGTACTGTCAACAGCGCACGACCTGTAGGACAAGTTTTTACGATCTTGCCGTCTGCGCGGAGAAACTGCCGGGATGTGCCTACAGTAGATAATCTCGGAACAGAGATCTCGACCCTAAAGCTTTCCCTATACTTCATGTCGCCGCTAACAGATTCCTGCTTGGCTAGCAATACCACAATTCGCCGCCGGCATGCACGGCAGCCCGCCTCGGACAGCCTCGGATGCACTGGATGTTGAGTGCACATATCTAAGAGTCTGTCACGTTACAAAGAGATGTACAAAGAGTGTATCCCGAGCAAAGTACTACTGCAGCTTAGGTGGTGGCGCTGTAGTGCAGGTTTATAGAGCAGATCGACGATAAAGCGTGCAGCCCGCAGATCGTGCAGAAGAGCCGTAAGTAGCTTAGCGGTATGATATCAACAATGTGTCAGATTCTTGCACTGCCACCGTAGATTAGGTGGGGTGCGGCTAGCGGCTAGTTCTAAGCATGACTCGCTCGGGCTTGATTGATTTCGATCCGCGTTTTACAGTAACTTGCGATCGCAGTGTCGGGTATTTCCTGCACACACGCTTTCTCTGCTCCGCCTTGACAAGGGTCTTGCAGGGATCCCTGCACATGCACTTTATCGCACCTTATTCAGCTTGTGTCAATCTGCACCCATACCCCGTTAGCACCGCGCTTAGCGCTTAGATATTGCTGAGATCCTACATATCGCCACGTTCTACAGCCACCCTGCACGGCCCGGCTGTCTAGGCTTCAGAATTAGTTCATCATTGGTTGCCCCCATACCCCAGCAAGTACGCAAGCAGACAATTTGCATAAACACTGGAAGATCCCGTCGAAAAAGCTGGACTATTGCTGCCAACTTTATTTCAACACCACGGAAGCGCATCTGCAGTCCACGATCTTATCGCTCACACAAGAAGCTCCATCCAGCATGATAGAACACACATGGAGACAGACAAGTGGCGCAGCATCTTCGAGTGGCTTAAACTGGTCCCAGAAGCGGACTCTTTGCTTTCTTTCGAAAGCGTACGGGGTCTAGCCAGTCCCCGCGGACAGTCTCCGCATTTTCCTCCCAGTTCCTCGCTCAATCCTACACGCCACCATCCTCACTGCACAGCGCAAATCATGGCGTACAACATTTACAATGACGAGCTCACCTACGATGTGACACAAGCGTTTGGAGAATTTGTGCATAGCGAAGAAACTCCTGCCTCTTCAGTCTCTAGCCAGCCGCTCCAAGCCGTTTCCACCGAAAGTCCTGCCCACCATTCACCACCATGGCCCCAAAAACTCCAGTTTCTTAGCCTAGACGAATGGGATGAACGGAACAGCTATAACGAGGACGAGCCGAGCTGTCTGCATTACTCGATAGAATGGAAGGTGCTGGTGAACAACAGAAAGATCTCAGATGATACGGAGGAGGATTTGGTGCTGGCACCCACCGCATACTGGCATGAGATCCTCAAGCCCAAGCTGGATAGGGTTCTGCAGAGGAAGGTAGCCCAGAACAGGAGCATCAGATGTGACGATACTAGCATCATTGCGGCAGTAGTTCCGCGGACTCAACTCAAACTTACCAAAAGGTTTGATGCTATTGATATTGACTGGTCGGTGATTGAGAAGAGACTCGTTGAATGGGGAGAATCACTCCGCCATGGTAAGAAGCTGCGGATAAGCATATCTTTTAGCTACGTGGATTCTCGTCCACCGTCCAGCATGACGAAGCAGGGAACAAAGCGAGGCTCATCTGCTACGCAGCGAATGCTCTCTGACCGTGCAGCACAGCTGGATGCAGAAGAAGACAGTGACGGCCATCCATCTGTCTGGCGAGAGGTCTACGCTTTGATGAAGTGCCCCGGCCCTCCCTGTGATCTTGGCCCTCATTGCTGGATCAGCTCAATCGGCAAGAAGCACTACAGACTGCGGACGCATCAGCTCAGGGCGCTCATCGATTTTGTAGAGCAGGGTAACCCATTACAGAGCCACGACGACGTCCCTGTTAAGATCCAGGAGCAGCTTGTAGCAGAAGAACAGCAACGGCTCGCACGGCAAACAAATGCTCCGGCTAACGCCCCCACGCCACTTCCACCCATCAACATCACAAACGTGCTGCCTTCTTCCCACCAGCCGTCCATTGCTGGCTCAATGGACTCTACCGACCATCCAGTTCCTTACTTCTCAAACATCACCCCGCTTGATATTCCAGGTTCTCGTGACGCAGCAGTTAAGAGGTACTGTCTATGGCAGCAGTCGAATTTGGATGATGAGGAGTGGAAGGAGGATATCCAAACAGCCTGTGGGGTAGCAATACGAGATAGGCTTGACCTTGAAATGATCCATGCAGCTCAAGAGCCCGGCATCTTCGGAAAGAGCGTGAGGCGAGGCGTAGCATGGCGTTTCATACACGACATTCCAGTGTGGGTTAAGAGGGTGAAGCAATCTCACAGTGTAGAGCTTGATTAGGGCTGATAGATAGCATGATTTGATTCTTTCAGCACTTTGTTTCTGATATTTCCAATGCATGTTACTTGAGCTCTTCCACATCTACTCCCGCGTGCCTGAAATGTCCTTCTGCACTAGGCTTTCTGCCGCCAACAACGCCAATGCACCATTCAAGAAACACTGTGAAGTCTTGATCCGGATTGTGTTCGTACTCGTGCCACTGCTTCTTGATAAAGGCCTTCAGCTCGGCAAAGAATTCTTCGATGGGATTGAGATCAGGCGAGTAGGGCGGTAAGTAGAGCAATATGACACCAGCGTCACGACACATCTGTTTGATCCGCTCGCTGTGATGGAACGACGCATTGTCCATGACAAGGACCGAGTTCGGCTCTGGATATGGTCTGCAATGGTGGAGAAGAGACCGGCAGAGTTTATCAAGGTGTCCGCTGTTATGGTGGTTTCTTCGCCATCTTCCCCCCTGGTCGTGACTTCCCAGCCACTATGTCCAGAGTCGAGAGGTGTGATGTGTGTGACTGGGGATTTGAAGGCGCAGATTCCGCCATGGTCCTCAAAGTCACCCTGCGAGTGGACGTTCGCGCCCTTATCCAGCAGTAGCCTCACTACCACCTCGTAGCCTCCAGCTGAAGCCGCTTGGAGTGCGTTGCCAAAGAGTCCACCCTGCGAGTGGACGTTCGCGCCCTTATCCAGCAGTAGCCTCACTACCACCCCGTAGCCTCTAAATGAAGCCGCCTGAAGTGCGTTGCCGAAGTCTCCACCCTGCGTGTGGACATCCGCGCCCTTATCCAGCAGTAGCCTCACTACCACCTCGTAGCCTCCAGCTGAAGCCGCCTGAAGTGCGTTGCCGTAGACTCCACCCTGCGCGTGGACGTCCGCGCCCTTTTCCAGCAGTAGCCTCACCACCACCTCGTAGCCTCCAGCTGAAGCCGCTTGGAGTGCGTTGCCGTAACCTCCTCCCTGCGCGTTGACGTCAGCGCCCTTGTCGAGTAGCAGCCTAGCCATCTCATAGTGTCCATGTTTCACTGCGTACATCAATGAGCCTTCACCATTACTATCTGTCGCATGCACTGCGCATGTTTCGTCTTCTTTTCTGCGCAGAAAATCCTCCGCCACACTACATAATCCAAATCGTGCTATCCAATGTAAACCTGTCACAGCAGGACTACTCCTACTGTACCCTTCGTACTTGTAATCAGGTACGAATAGTACCTGTGCTGCACACGAAAATTTGCCACTCTGAGTAACTAATGCGCAAGCTAAGTAAGCAACCTTAGCATCGACAGATCTTGCATGTTCACCACCATGTTTCGCTGCGTAATCCAGGAGTTCGTGCTGACTCAGCCTCTCTTCAAAATCTGCGTCAGTGGCACAGCTGCCGCTTTCGAAGATGCTGAACGATAGGTAGGTCAGACACGTCTCGGCTATTTCCAGCTGTCGATCTGGGTTCAGCTTAGAGCTGACACGCTCAAAGTATTCTTGCGTGGTGTAGTGCACAAGACGGATGATAGCACTCTCCTGATCGACAACAACAAGCCCAGCGCATACAGAGACTATGTCGTCCACGTCGGGCTTGTTTTCTGGATCGAGTTCAGCCTCGCCAGGCTCGACTGCTAGGGCGCAGCATAGCTCAGCAGTAGTGAGCGGTCGCTTCGCAAATGTAATCCATGTTAGGACGCTCTTGGCTAGTTTAGAATGGCTAGTTCGTTGGCCTTCGATCCTCTCTAGTGCTTCACTGTACGCATCGTCGAGCGCAGCTGCACCTTTTGAGAGTGTAGTAAGAGTTGATTTGACTTCTTTTGCTGTCGTGTTGTCCGATAGGGAATCGATGTGTAGACGAGCAAGAAGAAACCTCGAGTACGTAAGTGTGTATCGCTACAAAGACGAGAAGCGACTTACATGCCGCCGACAGCCTCGACTACTCTTTCCTGCACTAATTTCTGCAGGGTTGCACTTCGCTGGACACATCCAGGCAGCCGGTGTATCTGGCCAACTACGAACTGCTTGACGTCCTCATCACTAGCCTCTACTTCTAGCCTCGATGCCAGCCGAAAAGCGTCCTCGACATCTGGCACAAAACGCGAGGTAACCATTAATCGCATGTCTACTCCCTTTTGTAGGTCGAGGAGCATGGTGCATAGCTGCCGGCGTGTTTCGTTCTGACACTCGTCTAGCGCATCGACGACTATATGAACGTACGGATACTGTGTGAGCACGTCTCGAAGAGCGCTGTATATATCATCGAGTGATGGCTTCGTTCCACGGCCGGCGTGTTTCTGATGCAATCTTTCCACAGGACCCAGTGCTGACGGTCGGCTCTGAACTAGCTGCTTGAGGATGGCTGCTACTATGCTAACGATGTCCTGATCTGCTTGAGATTTGTAGTTGCAATAAACGTACGCAACTCCGTATGCGCCGTTTTGTGCCGAGTCTAGAAGCTGATCGACTGCAATAGCCGCTACCATGGTCTTGCCAGCACCCGGGATTCCTGGGCAGAAGAGGGTGGTCTTGGCGTCGCCAAGCCATCGTGCCACTTCAGGTGCGTCTAGGAACCACTGGCCTGTCCCTTCCTGCCTGCGCTTTATGATGTCCGACTGCTGAGCGGGATAGTCGCTCGACGATATCCATTCTAGAAGAATGCGCTGGGTTGCGGTGACTTGTACCTGCTGCACTTTGTTGACAGCAGACTCGATAGCCGATACGTGCGTGCGAATGGAGCCAGTGTCGTCTTTAATAGCTTGTGAGAGTTTGCTTGCACGTCTAAGCTTAGTCGTTAGATAGTGCTAGTACAGAAACTTACAGGTGATCCATCTGTAACGCGATCTCCACTAGCGTCTTCAGTCGTTCCATGCGAGCTAAGATGGCGTCGACCTCTTCTTTCTTCAACTTCCATACCAACGCCTCCTTCACTTTCTCCAGCCGACTTTCGCCTGTCATCTTTGCCTGCAGAGTTTCCAGCGCTTGCTTGAACTGGTCGAGCGGTCCGTTCTCGACGGCAAGGGCTTGCACCGCGCTGAACCACGACTGACGGCCATGTCCCTCTTCCAGTCGAAATCTCAGGTTCGTCAGGAGGTTGTGTAGATTGCTAGCTTCGATCGCGCACTGCGCACGGCCTTTAGAGGTGTCCTTGACGTCGTTCAGGTAGGAGAGGACTTTGGCTGAGAGCTGGAGGATAGCGATGACGCTGGCTGTGGCACTCAGCGGATCCATGTCGGGAGGGATCGAGTGTCGACTGCAGACATGTGGGAAACACGTTTTGCGAATAAGGTGACATCGTTGACGTTCAACCAGGCTGAAGAGTGCGCGGCTTGAGTGAGGCTGAGCGAGGACCTGCTGTGCGAATCGCATGACGGCACATCTTATCGATAAGGCCACAGTAAGGATTGGTGGAGTTCAGCTGCGACTACAGAACAGTGGGAAAGATGGGGACAGCGACAGGCTTCTTTCGCAACGTGCTACAGAGCAATTATCATAGGTCAAGGCCGTAGTGTTCTCGCCAGACGGGCACCAGCACGCTGAAAAGCCGGTCCGCCTTTGTCAGCGCAGTGGCAAGCATGAAGGTCAAACGAGCGCCAAAGCAGAATTGCTTTCTCATTATAGGTCTACGTTCATGTCTGGAACATGCTGACTGTCGTCGGTATATCCCACTGTCGTCACCACATCTGTGCCACAGGTGCTCTCCACGTTTCCAGTATCGGATCAATAAGCGCATCGCTTACTCGTGCTGCTTCATTTGATGGTCCCGACACGCCTACTTCCTGCTCATCTGGAACAGCTTCTCCAGCCGCGACACTTTTACGCTTCCGACCACGTTTCTTCCCTGATTCACCTCCGTCTGCCTGCGTCGTTGCCTTTGGCCGGCCGCGCTTTGCTTTACCTACAGCCTTTTTGGCAGCATCTTGCTTAGCACGTTCTGCGCGGTCCGCCCGAATTGCTTCGAGATCTTCCTGTCTCATCACCCGTCCTTCGCCATTCTTCCCAGGCTTCTTCAGAATATCTGACTTTGTGTTTCGGCGAGTCTTAGCCTCGTTATTGGCAGCCTTGAGAAGTCCAATGTAATTCTGGTCAAGGGCTTGTTGGGCAATAGACCTTTTGGCAGCGTTGGCAAGCTTCTGAATCAGTCTATGACGACGAATTTCGTTTTGCTCATCACTATGAGAATCTTGCTTGATGAGGTTCAGCAGTTGTGTCACTGCTTCTGATGACACGGGCGTCACTGGTGTCTGGTTTACTTCATTCTGTGTGCTTCCGACATCGTGGGAGACCCGAATGGTCAGCGGAGCGTCTGGCTTTACGATATCACGAATGACCCTTGAAGGGTTATAAGGAAAGAGGCCGGTCTTTGCCCAGCCAGCAAGTATATTCTTCTTCGTCATCGCCCTTTCTCTCGCACGACTGTATATGGCAGTGAAGTGCTCTTTGTTGACATTCGTCAGGCCTCCGCGGTAGCGGCGCTCGACTTCATCTCGGTACGCCGTTTTCAATGGCCCAAAAACCGACACGTCACAGGGCTGTGTCTTGTGAGACGTGTGAGAGGGCAGTCTACATAGGATAATGTTGTTCTCCAAGCAAAATTCGATGACCTCGAGGGTCTCATGGGTCCCGAAGCCATCGCAGATGAGTATCCGTGGCTTCCCATTAGCACAAGCTTTAGTCTGGGGGTCAAAGACTTGTTTAATCCACTCCAGGCTAATGAAAGAGTCATTGTAACCTGTTTCAGAAAGAGCATAGAACCATCCAGGAGTAGGGTACGTCGTCCAGTTGCTCCTGTGGGTAGATGCAGGCCAGATGATCATCGGATTGAGATACTCACCGCTTGCTGACACGCATTCAATAGCAGTTACCATCGTCCGCTTTGTGCCACTTCCTCTATAGTCCCGTCCATCATCTTTACCTACCAGGACTTTGACAGAGCCAAGCATGGAAAGCATGATGCCTGTCTCATCCATATTATAGGCGTTCTCTGGCAAGACGTCTGGTCTGCAGAGTTCCTCCCTGATCACATCGAACCAATGTACTACCTTATCATATATGCTATTATCATGACGCTCCCACGGCATAGGCCTATTGTTCCTCGATTTGAGCTGTGGGTGGCGGCGACGGAAGGCCTGAGGCCAATTCTTCTTCGGTGGCTCGGAGGGTCGTTTCGTGGCACGTCGGCTAGCGATGCAAAAGGCAAGTGCAGGTATATACTTCACACGTACAGGAGTCCCGACTGCCCCCATCCGTAATATGAAAGCGACAAGAGCTTTCTCCTCGGGTGGGGTGAGGTATTGCTGGCCTTGAGCCTTCTCCTTCATCGAAGGTCGTCCGCGCTTCCGGTAGTAGCGGGTATGGTAGGGAATCTCTTCTTCGGTCTCTACGAGGGAAGTCCGGTCCGCAGGCACATCTATAGGGTCAGTTTGCGCTAGCACTTGACTGGCTGGCTCCATGTTTGCTGTGGTGTTGCGAATGCTGCTGTTCAGGCCAGCACGACGCACAGCGCAGCTCCGCACTCCTCGACCGGAACAACGGAACGCGTTCGTGCTAAAGATAGTACGCACGTGACCAACGTCGATGCTTCGAGAAGCGTGCGCCACACCTCGAGTCCATCAAGCTAGCTCAAGAACAGACGCCGTACGATACGGTATGCCAAGATATTATGTAAGTGCGCTAAACTCAGCGGCCAAGGCGCGAGATAAAGTCTTGTTCACGGAAAAATCCGGAATATGCTTTCTCAAGTTTAAGTATCTGTACAAATCTCGGGTTATGTTCTCCTATAACCAGTCTATTCATTCATCGTCCCGATGTAGGTGACACCTTCAGCTATACTGCTGATGCTGGGGTGCAAAAGTAACGCAGCTTCCAGCGGATGGAAATGCAAGAGCGACAGCACGGCTCAACACTATGTATTTTTTTGCCACAAGCCGTTATCCAACAGGGAAAAGCCTACAGAATAAGCAAGGTCCGTCCCTGGGTGAAGAGACACACTGTGTCGCGAGACAGGTTCACGGTTCGGACGCACGGAGATGCGTCTTTTCGAACTTGCTAAGATATAGCTGACACACGATAGTTCTCTAGCCATTGTTCTCTAGGTCGACTTCCCTCCGAGACGGATCGCTGTGGTGTCAGCTAAGCTATTAGCTATTTCGTCAACGTCGTTAGTCAATTCTTGAGCAACTATCCCCTGTTAATTTATAATGTTGGCTGCTCCTCAAGTATTCAGAGGTTTAAGAATCGAGCGCAATAGAGCAAGATAACATCTCTAGGGTTTAAGAGCTTTTTAACATCAGAGTGTGCATGCTAGGAGCCCTGTTGTGCGAAGCAGGAAATCTCTTGAAATGAGCCTAAGCTAGTGGGATACGCCAACGTCACTTAGCATGCATGAGCCTGCATTAGTGTACTTGTTACGTGCTGTAACTTATAGTAAAGAATACAGCGCTATACCTACTCCGTAGCATCTCAAAATAGATGTAGCGCGCGCTGCTGCCTTTTAAGAAGCATTAACTTAACTTAAGACACACGTCTAAAGTCCTGTTCTCCTACGCGCTATATTCCTTTCTAGGTCAGCTTAACACGCTTATTGCATACTGTCCCTAACTGCTACCGTCGTCTTAAGACCTTCGGTGAAATACATAAACAAAGCTATTCGGGCCTTAACAGAAGATTATCCTCTTAGTGTTGATGCGCACCCGCATCGAGCAGCGTCTTGACTACCTGCTCGTGGCCTCTCCGTGAAGCTACCTGCAGTGCGTTGCCGGAGTATCCACCCTGCGGGTTGACCTCGGCGCCCGCGTCGAGCAGCGTCTTGACTACCTGCTCGTGGCCTCCTTGTGAAGCTGCCTGCAGTGCGTTGCCGTACTCTCCACCCTGCGCGTTGACCTTGGCGCCCGCGTCGAGCAGCGTCTTGACTACCTGCTCGTGGCCTCCTTGTGAAGCTGCCTGCAGTGCGTTGCCGTAGCCTCCACCCTGCGCGTTAACCTCAGCGCCCTGGTCGAGTAGCAGTTTCGTAACAATACTTAAGCCTAACAGTGCGGCGTGGTAAAGCGGCACAGGTATGCTATCAGCACTCTTCTTCAAATCTGGCTCCCTCCAAGGAAGTTCTGGATCATGCAACCGGATCCAGTTGAGATATGCAGGCTTTTCTCTAGCCATTAAACTCGCCGCCAGCTGACTGGCTTGTTCTCCCTCGTCTCCTGTCTTTCGAAGATGGTTGCTCCAGAACTCGGCTGAGTATCTCGCAAGTGCGAACGCCCTAAGACTCTCTTCTTCTAATGGTTGCTGGAGCTGCATTAGATACTTTAAAGAACCTCTCGTTATTGCACTCTGACATTTGGTCTCTTGCATGCTGTACTGCTTTGCTGACCCTTGCCTGATCCTGTCTGACATAAGGTACTCCTGCACTGAGTAATGTGCCAGAGCAACGATCTGTTGAGCAGACCCTGATCCTCTGTCCGCTTCGTTCGTCGTGATAGTGACTAGACTAGAGCAGATGTCCAGCGCTTCTAGTGGGTCTACTAGTATTTCGTTACGGTTAAAAGCTGGGTTCCGCGCCACGTCTATAGCGACGACTTCGGCGATCTCTTCGAGCGACAGTGGCCGCGCAGAGAATGTTAGCCACCGCAAGATGCGCATCGCGTATTTGCAGTCTTTTCTGCTAATTGCGCAGAGAATGCGATCGTATGTTTTGTCCAAAGTTTCTGGCAAAGTGGCGAGTGACTCGCGCAGCATCGCTCGATTGCGACACTCACCTAACGTGTTAAGCTGACATACAGCCCATCGGAACCTTGGCCATTGTTAGCTTTACCTCTGCGGACAATCGGGTAAACACGTACATTCCACGAGCTCCGCGCATTAGTGCAGCCTCAATTTCTTGCCTGATAGCAGCGTCCTTGTTCCATTTTACCAGATTCTTCTTTTCGGACAGCTGTTGTTGAACGTATCGTTGTATGTCCTTGTCCACTACGTCCTGCTGGAGACAGACAGCTTCTTCTTCCCCAACGTAACTCTCTAAGGAGCTCTCAATATCTCGCTCTTTCCGGCTAGTCATGACCAAGTGCAGGTTGTTAAGCTTCCACCCGGCCACTGTCTCAAGCATGTCCATCAGCTCTAAGCGCTGCGAACACTCATCAAGAGCATCGAGAATGACGTAGACGTGCATGAACTCCTGCGCTACCTGCCGCGTCACTTCGAGGAGTGCATGCAGTGAAGGCTGTCGTTTTCCGTTTTCGCAAGATGAGAACAACGCTTCAACATCCTTAGGTATCACGACCGCACGCCGCAAGAGCTGGCAGAGTAACGAGCGTAGCATCAGCTCTGGATCCTGTTTCTGCGTGTCGTTAAAGTCGAAGTAGAAGTACGCCGTCACCATACTAGCGTCACCATCACAGTGCTGCAGCAGGTGCTCGATGACTGTAGAGCTTAGGATAGTCTTTCCACATCCTGGGATCCCATACAGCCACAGTCGTGAAGCTGTACTCTTTTTCCAGTTTGTGAACTTGGTGCTTTCTAACAGCCAGAGCCCAGTCTCAGCCTGCCGCTGCTTGTGTGCTTTGTTGTAGTTCGTAGATGGGTCAGGCGCCGAGAGCCAGCTGCAGATCTTGCCAAGCCTCTCTTCTTGGTCGTGACTGCGGCCCTTGTGCTTCAGAATAACCGCACTTCTGAGCCGGTCGCGCGCGTTTTCTCTGCCTTCGCCGTATATCAGCGGTAGATGAATGCCGAATATGCCGAACAGACAATATGCTCCATCTTCATCGCGTGTCGTCTGGCGATCTTCTGCCCAAGAGAACCGCTCAGCTACGCTAAACTCGGACACTTGCTTCCCTAACAGAGCGTCGCTAGGTATTCCTGTAATCTCATAAATGGTGTCTTTTAGAGACTGCTTGTCCCCTAGCAGCTCTCCCTCTTTCGAAAAGAACTCAACGGAGCGGGGAGCTAGTAATTCCTGGAGCGTCCAGCCTCGGCTGAACCACCTGCTCTTCCTGAACGCTGCCTTCCATCTTCTGCGCAAACTGCCATTCCCTTCTAAGGAGTTGTTCTCGACGTCCGAAAGCAAGACATAGCACTTCTCTGCGTTCTGATACCAGCAGAACATCGAGTTGATCGCTTCTTGAAGCTCTTGGCTGTTCGTCTTGTCGATGCAGCAGGTGTCTACCCAGAAGTAGTCCAGACCATCGCGCTCCGCCTGTTGTGCGCAGAAGCGAATCTTATTCCAGCCAGCTTCTTTCTTTGCACCAACGTCCTCGGTATTGTCTAGGCTCTTCAGATCATCGAAGATCACCTCATGCTCCCCCCAGGTGTGCGAGAGGATCGCATAGGGAGGAATCTCCTCGCTACGAACGAAATCCTCCGTCCATCTCAACTTTCCGTCGCTTGCAGTGGCGGTATGTAGCAGTCGCATCGGGTGGTGTGTGTGTCTGTCTGCGCGAGCGGTAGAAGAGGGCCTCAGGACCTCGAAGCAGGCTGAGGAAATCGATAGCGCACGATGGCTCGCTCGTGCAGGGCGTGGAGGTTGTAGCTGCTAGGCTTCTTACGGGTGCTAAGTAACGGTTTGCTAAAGTAGAGGTGAGGAAGACTGGCCTTCTCATTGTTGGGGCAGGCTGCATCTCCAGCACCCAGGAGAGGAGGCGCAGCCCGCCTGCGCCGTGACGTGAGGCTGGCTGGACAAGGCTGACAGCGCATGATCGCGCGACAGCCACCGTGCTGCAAACCGAGAAGCAGTCGTTGCCTAAAGACGCGATCTAATAGTCTAGAAAGCGCGAGTTATAGATCGTCGTTTACGGTAAGAGGATGTTAGGATGTCTGTGTATCGCGTGCTATTTCGTGCAAGGACACACTGGCCACAGAGAATCTGCCCCACTAACTATCGTAGGGCTCGGAACGCAACGTAGCGACAACAGCGTTGAGAACAACACAGAACATCTTGAGCGAGGCATTAGACTAATACCAACAAGCAGCTCTAACGCGGATAACGAAATGCTATTAATGTGCATCGTGCTAGAAGCTATACTCACGCAGTCTTCGCCTACCTAATCGCAACCTAAAACTTAAGCAGGGAAAAGAGCATTCTCGTGCACAACCGCGCGATCGTAAGCGCTTCTGGAAAACTGTTAACATGCGCCACACCTATTTTAAGAGGGATACAGGACTGGCATAGCGCTGTATTGTTTACTATAAGTTACAACAGGCGATAGGAACGCTAATGCAGGCTCATGCATGCTAAGCGATGTTAGCGTACCCCGCCAGCTCGGGCTCGTTCCCTAAGATCTCCTGCTTCGCACAACGGGGCTGCCGGCATGCTCGCTGTCACATCGGAGCGATCTCACGAGCCTGGGAAGCCAATCTTCCTACGTCGCGCTCTCCGCATGACCCACCGAGCGCTTCAGCAGTCCTAAACGTTACTAATAAACAGGGGGGTATCGCTAACGAGTTAATTAACGACGGCAACGAAACGATCGATAGCACGGCCAACGTAGGAGCGATTTATGTCGGACACTAATGTGCTTAAAGAGCAACAGCTATATAATTACAGTAGACTAGTAGCAGATTTACAAGTTCGCAAATAGGGGGCGCCGAAGCTCCGAATCGCCAACCTGTCTCGCGACATAGTGTGTCTCCTCACCCAGGGACGCACCTCATATGGTGTTACAGCGCGATAGAAGCAATATTGAAACATTGAAAATGTCGAATGTGTAGAATACTTGCGGCACGGCGGGGTTTGCGTGACCCATGGATCCACGTTAACACGGAAGCCTCAATTCATACTGAGTGGGGCGAGATACAGCCCGAAGCAACATGCAAATACCTTGGCTTAACGATGGACGCGAAACTGCACTGGAAGCAACACACCGAGGATATCAGGCGGAAAGCGACAAAGACAGTAAATGCGCTCAGCTGCCTGGGAGGATCCAACTGGGGCGCTAGCCTCCGCGACCTGCGGCGAATATACGAAGGCACAGTGCTCCCGCAGATGATGTATGCATGCTCAGTGTGGTCGAACGCTAGCATGAAAGGAAAACTCTACACTAAGAGGATGCTCAACACACTGCAGAGCATACAAGCAAGAGCAGCCAGGGTCATCAGCGGGGCATACAGAGCTACATCCAGAGCGGCACTAGACGTAGAGACATTTCTCCTTCCCATCGAGCAGCAAATATGGAAGCACAATTCATACACTGTCGTCCGCCTACTCTCAAGCAAGAACATCGCAGCCACCTCAGGATTTCAGACAAACACAGCACAGCCGACAGTCGCAGACAAGACTCGCAGACACACCAGCTCCTGGCAGAAGGTCTACAACGACATAACGAGCATGCGAACTAAAGACTTAGACAGGCAAGAGCAGATCCCGTGCTTCCTCACGCCGCCATGGAGACAGGGTCCAACCACTTACATTGACGCGACCGCCGAAGAAGCACGGGCGCGACACGACAAAGAACACGTAAAGGAAGACAGCCTTAGCATCTACACAGATGGCAGCGGCATTGAAGGCGAGATAGGCTCTGCGGCGCTGTGTCCGCTCACACAACAGGCGCGATCAGTACACATGGGCTCAGACACAGAGTCGACGGTATATGCAGCAGAACTACAAGGCATTAGCCTAGCACTGCAGATCGCTCAAGAGTATGCGAGCCGAAACGGCGCGCGACGAGACGTCGCTATATACACAGACAACCAGGCCGCCGTCTGGTCCATCGCTAAGGCGGAGGGACGGTCAGGCGCCTACATTCTCGCGGACATCGCGCGACAGGTCCGG
This sequence comes from Alternaria postmessia, assembly GCF_024291825.1. Classification (NCBI taxonomy): domain Eukaryota; kingdom Fungi; phylum Ascomycota; class Dothideomycetes; order Pleosporales; family Pleosporaceae; genus Alternaria; species Alternaria postmessia. The sequence continues at coordinate 3,244 of NW_026260251.1, read as the reverse complement.
GAGCTCCAGGACAACGGACGGACAGTGACCGTCCGATGGATACCGGCCCACGTTGGCATACCCGGGAACGAGGCCGTCGACAAAGCGGCCAAGGAAGCCACCGGATGGAGAGAAGACGGCCGCAGAAGCTTGCCGGCAGACGCGCCTCCCCAGCTGTTCACTATAAGGTCGACTGTGAAAAGATGGTGCAGCATACAAGCCGAACGGGCATGGATAGCAAAGTGGCGCAAGGACACCAAGGGCCGAGCAACCTACAGACACACTCCAACGCCCACCAAGAAAGTACTCCGGCTCCACGAGGGGCTCACTAAGCGGGAGAGCGCGCTGCTGGTGCAGCTGCGGACAGAGAAGATCGGACTTAACGACTTTCTCTTCGCCCGAAGAGTGCCAGACGTCACCAGCCCGCGCTGCGACTGCGGAGCAAGACGACAGACCGTCGCACATATCCTTCTCCACTGCAGCAAGCACAGGCATCTCCGGGACCGTATCTTCGCCAACCTGTCCGGACGAGACAACATCCGGACCATCCTAGGCACGCCACAGCTAGCCACCAAAGCCATCGAGTATGTAGAGCAAACGCAGATCCTTGGGCAAAATGGGGATCGCAGGCGCGAAGACGAAAGCCGAGCGCTGGGGGGAGACTGAAGGTATTGCAGACGCAAAATACGAGGCAACCGTGCCTCTACGAGCCTAGAAGTACAGTGTTCAGTTAGTAGAGTGATTATCTAGATGAGGTTGGCAGCCACGTGTAGATAGTGATGAGAGGGAAACGGCAGGCCTCTGGTTTGGTTGGTTTGGTTTGGTTTCATTCCTACACGGTTGCAGCCGCGTACTGCGCAGCTATGCCCGGAGTGGCAGGTGTGGCAGACAGCGGACGCGGTGCGGACGTTGATCCGCGCCGCCTCACTTCATCCCTCGCGAGACCAGCTGCCCCCGAGAACCTGCCGTTTTCCCTCAACCACTATCTACATATGCTTGTCCGGCCCATCTAGATACTGGTTCTACTGACTGTATGCTGTGTTTCTAGGCTCATAGAGGCGTTCTGCCTCGTCTGTCGCGTCCACTGTACCTACAGTCTCCCCCCAACGCTTGGCGTCGTCTACGTGTCTCTGATCCCCACATGCCCAAGGATCTGCGTCTGCTCCATATACTCGATGGCTTTGGTGGCTAGCTGCGGCGTGCTCAGGATTGTCCTGAGGCTGTTCCGTCCGGATAGGTTGGCGAAGATGCGGTTCCGGAGGTCCTTGTACTTGCTGCAGCGGAGGAGGACGTGGGCCACGGTCTGCCGCCTCTCTCCGCAGTCGCATCCGGGGCTTGGGATGTCTGGGACGTGCCGCTTGAAGAGGAAGTCGTTGAGACAGATCTTCTCGGTTCGCAGCTGCACTAGCAGCGCGCTCTCCCTCTTGCTAAGCCTCTCGTGGAGCTGCAGCACCTTCTTGGTAGGCGTCGGCGTGTGTCTGTATGTCGTGCGGCCTTTCTTGTCCTCCCTCCATGCGCTTATCCATTGTCGCTCTGCTTGAGTCTTGCACCATCTTCTGAGCGTTGTCCTGAGTGGGTATAGCTGCGGAGGCGGCTCTGCTGGCTGCTGACTGCGGCCGTCCTCCCTCCATCCGGTGGCTTCCTTGGCAGCCTGGTCGGCGGCTTCGTTTCCCTCGATGCCCACATGGGCGGGTATCCAGCGGACGGTCACCGACAATCCCTTGTTCTGGAGTTCCTGGACCTGTTGCGCGATGTCCGCAAGGATGTATGCGCCTGATCGTCCCTCTGCCTTGGCTATAGACCATATGGCGGCCTGGTTGTCTGTATATACGGCTATGTCTTTGCGCTCGCCATCTCCATCTACATACTCCTTTGCGATGTGCAGTGCTAAGCTGATGCCCTGCAGCTCTGCTGCATACACTGTTGACAGTGTGTCTGATCCCATGTGTACAGATCGTGTTTGTTTCGTGAGCGGGCACACCGGGCAGGCCTCTGGGGACAGATGGTTCTTTGGAATGAAGTGGGGCGGCGCGGACCAACGTCCGCACCGCGTCGGCTGTCTGCCAAGCCTGTCAGCCGGGCATAGCTGCTTTTCGCGGCTGCAACCGTGTAGGATCTAATCAATCAATCAATCAAGCATCTAGAAACACTTGCATAGTTCTGTTCACCTGTGCACTATGTGTTTCCCTAGGCTGAGTTAACTTGCTTGCTGCATACTGTCCCTGACTGCCACTATCGTCCCAACACAACTAATAGGACACATGAACAAGGTTATCCTCCTAGTGTTAATGTGCACCTGCGTCGAGCAGCATCTTGACTACCTGCTCGTGGCCTCTCCATGAAGCTGCCTGCAGTGCGTTGCTGTAGTCTCCACCCTGCGCGTTAACATCGGCGCCCTTATCGAGCAGCATCTTGACTACCTGCTTGTGACCTCCAGCTGAAGCTGCCTGCAGTGCGTTGCTGTAGTCTCCACCCTGCGCGTTAACATCGGCGCCCGCATCGAGCAGCGTCTTGACTACCTGCTCGTGGCCTCTCCATGAAGCTGCCCGCAGTGCATTACCATACTCTCTATCCTGCGCGTTAACCTCGGCGCCCTTATCGAGCAGCATCTTGACTACCTGCTTGTGACCTCCAGCTGAAGCTGCCTGCAGTGCGTTGCCGTACTCTCCACCCTGCGCGTTAACCTCGGCGCCCGCGTCGAGCAGCGTCTTGACTACCTGCTCGTGGCCTTCAAGTGAAGCTGCCTGCAGTGCATTGCCGAACGGTCCACCTTGCGCGTTAACCTCGGCGCCCGCGTCGAGCAGCGTCTTGACTACCTGCTCGTGGCCTCCTTCTGAAGCTGCCTGCAGTGCGTTGCCGTACCGTCCACCTTGCGCGTTAACCTCGGCGCCCGCGTTGAGCAGCGTCTTGACTACCTGCTCGTGGCCTCTCCATGAAGCTGCCCGCAGTGCATTACCATACTCTCTATCCTGCGCGTTAACGTCGGCGCCCTTATCGAGCAGCATCTTGACTACCTGCTTGTGACCTCCAGCTGAAGCTGCCTGCAGTGCGTTGCTATAGTCTCCACCCTGCGCGTTAACATCGGCGCCCGCATCGAGCAGCATCTTGACTATCTGCTCGTGGCCTCTCCATGAAGCTGCCCGCAGTGCATTACCATACTCTCTATCCTGCGCGTTAACGTCGGCACCCGCGTCGAGCAGCATCTTGACTACCTGCTCGTGGCCTCTCCATGAAGCTGCCTGCAGTGCGTTGCCGTACTCTCCAC
>NW_026260250.1:0-31194 GCF_024291825.1 Alternaria postmessia | reverse complement strand
TTGGTTACAACGATAACTCTTTTCCACCTGATCATTCCATACGATACCTCACGGACTACCGCTTTAGTCTACCTCGCCTTAGTACGGACCGAGCCTAGAGAAGTATAGCCTAACCCCGTGTAACATTTGTCTTCTTCGGACGTGAAGTTTGGAGGGTCGGGGACGTAGGGAAGACGCATTATGAGATGTGTCAATGATGTATACTTGCGTGAATGCAATCTGCTTGTATATACTTGTGAGATTCTGCTAGTGAGTCAATCAATGTAGGAAAGTGAGTCAGGCCGTATGCTCGTCGCAACATGCCCCGAGGTCGGGATGCAGTTTCGGAAAGGATTCCGAACACTGAACATGCGGGGGCGAACCACACACAACTCGTTTCGCTTACCGCCTATCGATAACGCGATGAGACTTTCATCCCACCCTCCTTCCCACTTAGTCTCTGACCCATTGCATTGGGCTGTGTAAACAACAACGACGATAAGCAACGAACATGGCGCCCAATTCCAAACTCAACGCGAAGCGCAAGGCGCAGAGAGAAGGAGAGAAACCCGTGAAACCGAAGAGCGACAAACGTCCGAGTTCGACTGCCCCAGTCAAAGGGCCTGGCATATCGTATATACCCATTGAACTTCAACAACTCTTACTCAACATCTTTCGGAACTCGTTTGCGGAAAGGCTGAGTTCAGACTTTGCGCCGCTACTGCAGGAAGTCAAAGGTCATCTTTATAACCGCGATTTTGCGACTGCGTTTGGAAAGAATGAGTATTTGGAGGTGTATGCCGCGAGATGGAGTCCCAGTCGTGCGTTGGGGTATTTAGATTTGATATGGGAGTGGAGAGACAAGTTATGGGCGGACATAGATAAAGGAGAAGAAGAAAGAGAAGAGGCCGGCAAAGAGGGTACCAAGTCGAAAAGTCGGAAAGTCGTGTGTCTCGGTGGCGGAGCAGGTGCAGAGATTGTGGCGCTGGGTGGCATGCAGAAGTTGATGTCTAGCATGAACGCAGAAGAAGAAGAGGATGGGAAAAGTGAGGGCACGGGGTCACATGTCGAAGTCGCTGCGATAGATGTCGCCGACTGGAGCGTCGTCGTGGAAAATCTCGCAAAACAACTCACCACCGCGCCGACACTCAACAAATACGCATCAGCAGCTGCGAGAGCCGCAAATGTCTCACCTCTCAACCCTGAAGATATCTCGGTACATTTCAAGCAGCAAGATGTACTCCAAGCCTCGACAGAAGACCTATCTGCTCAACTCGCAGACGCAAATCTCGTAACGCTGCTTTTTACCCTCAACGAACTCTACTCGACATCCATGCCTCTGACCCAGAAATTTCTTCTCCAAATGACATCGGTCCTCCAGCCCGGTGCGCTTCTCCTCGTAGTCGACAGTCCGGGAAGCTACTCTTCAGTCACGCTGAACGGAGCTGAGAAGAAGTACCCGATGCAGTGGCTACTGGACCACACGCTGCTGGAACAAGCGACCGAGAATCGGGGAAGCAAAGATGAGATTGTCAGGTGGGAGAAGATAAAGGAAGATGGAAGCAGGTGGTATAGGCTGGATGAGAGACTGCGTTATCCGATTGAATTGGAGAATATGCGGATGCAAGTTCACTTGTATCGGAAATTGTAAAGCGCGCAATGTTGTTATCGAAACGAGAAATAAATGGATATAAGCAAGATGCCAAACACTAAACTACAACTACATGGCTCTCTTTTGATAACAGTCTCAGGCTGAGCGGTTCCTACCAATCGTATGCCGATTTCGGCTCTACTCATACCGAGCCTTGATCATGTCTGCTGCTTTCTCGGCAATAGCATACAGCGTCGATGTCAGGTGACCACAGATCTGGAACGGAACAACAGAAGCATCAACGACGCGAACATTGCTGGTACCATAGACAGTGAGGTTGGAGTCTACCACGCCCCCAAGCTCACGCGGCATCATGGCAGCCGTCGAGATGTAATGGAAGTTGGAGCGATCTACAATGTTGTATTAGTTTCAGTTTCACTTTGACTGCATCATGTTGTAAGGGAGGGTGGGGGGGAGGCGGGAGCTTACACGTCGATTTCAGCCACTTCTCCCAAACGGCGTCGGACGCGTTGGTGGGTACGACGTCGAGGCCGGGAGTCGTCTCGCTAGAGAGTGCGTTGGAAAAAGGCGCTGTGTTGGCAAACTTGCGCGCCATCTTTGCCGTCGCAATCTGCTGCCGGATATCGTAGTCCAGCATGAAGTAGTTTGGGTTGATATTCGCCGGCGCAGATGCATTGGTAGAGTTGATATGGATACTGCCGCGCGAAAAGGGCAAAAGGCCCCAGTACTCGATAGTAATGGGCCCAGTCGCTGCGGGCGAGACAATGATTTCGGAAATGGGAATCTTGTTCTTGAAGATGAGGTCGTACTGGATGCGGAGCTTCTCGGTCACGGAGCTGTCGATGATGCCGCTGGCGTTGGCGGTCCTGTCGGCGTACTGCTTGAGAGCGCTTGCGACGCTTGCGTTGAAAGCAGCAAGATCGGATTCGAAAACGTCGTCCACGTTGAAGTAGGCTGCATAACCGGCGAGTCCAGTGAAGTTGGTGCTGTTGTTGTTGGTGTAGAACATGTCGGTGGTGGTTTGGTCTTGCAAGTTCTCGCCAACGAATGGAAGGTCGACGACAACGTCAATGTTGTGCTCTTGAAGAATGCTATAGTCATCGTTAGTCTCTACATAGATGTATCCGTGTCGACTTGAGTTGGTGCTTACGATGGGTTACCAACGCCCGACTGCTCCAGAAGCAGCGGCGATCTGAGACTTCCTGCCGAAAGTATGACTTCGCGATTGGCGAGTATTGTGGTCCTCGTACCATTGAGCCCTGAGAAGACAACTCCACTTGCGGTTCGTTTAGCGTCTCGATGCTCTGATTCTGGATGCCATATCATCTTTTCGACGAAGGATTCGAGATAGATGTCAAGATTGGGCCGCTTCGACACTGGCCAATAATAAGCGCGTCCAGCATCTTCTCGGACATTCTCCGCTCGTTCAATGGTCTTAGGAAAGACTGTAAGTCCTCGCATGTTCCCTGCGTTGGGCTCCTCGTTGAAGGGAACACCCAGAGCATCGAAAGTCTGATTGATCGAAGACATGACCTCCTCACCCATCATGTTGTTAGTCCATCCAACGGCCAAGGGACCAGTGGTACCATGGGTCTCGGGGTCAATCGAGGCTCCACGGAGGAGCTGAGATTCGCTTGGCTCTTGAATGTACTCGCTCTTCTTGTAGTATGGCATCAAGCTCTCCCAATCCCAGCCTGCGTTTCCGATCTGTTGCCATGCATCGATTTGTGCAGCTTCAGCTCGTAAATATGTCATTCCTGTCGGATGCAACTGTCAGAACTAAAGGTCGGGTTGAGATTTGTTGTTTTGGACGAACCGTTGATGTTACTTGTTCCTCCAAGTGCCTTGCCTGCGCGCAAAACTTGCGAGGCGTTTCCAGCAAAGGTCTGAGGAACGCTTTCGTACTGCCAGTCGACCGAGGTGCTAAACGCGTTTCCATATTTCGAAGTGTCGGTTATGTTGGAGTTGTATAGCTCAACGCCTCCAGCCTCAATGACTGCTACTGAGACGTTGTAGTCTTCGGAAAGACGGTTTGCAACAACAAGGCCTGATGTTCCACCACCAACGATGATGTAGTCGTATCGTGGGCTGTGTCCAAACATCTCCTGCACCTTTCGTCGCCGCTAACGCTGCTGGTGCTAGCAGGAGTGTAGGAAGGGTAATTTGCATATTGAACATCTTGAAAAGAACGTGAAAAGAAGAGTTTCTCGGTACTGAATCAAACACAGAAAAGCATGGAAGTGAAAGTGGGCAATTTGAGACGCATTGCGATGCTATTTATCGTGGATAACGATATCGATTTTTCCATGGCGTACAAACACTGTAGCAAAGGAGAGAGCTTAGCAAAAGCTTAGCAACAGCAACGAAAGTGGACCTCTTTGCTGAATTCAACCATTATCAAGCGTCTTGTAAGCTGCTTTGTTCCAGTATTGATCCAAAGCTCGGCCAGATTTTTTCTTTTCGCCGAGGTGCTAGTGCCAGCTAGCCAAATCTTCACTTGGATCGGACTACATTGTTCCATGCGACACAACAAGTCGTGCAGCAGTCGCGAGGATTAGATCAGCTTCGCGATCTTTGCGGAACGCGCTTGGTTGGACGCGCTTTCTTGACCATCGTCGAGCAGACATGGCGATGGCGTGTCTTCCAGAAGATTCGATGTTCAGGTGGGTACATGTGGAGCCCAATATCCGTCATATCCCTGCGACTCTTCATTGCCATCATGGTTTTCGTAAGCATTTGCAATGGGCGCGCACGGCCAGGTCAGCTACGGCGCGGTCCGATTCCGCAGCCACCACCGTTATAACGCTTCATTACCGTCCCCGATTGTTGGCTGATGCCTCCTTGCAGCACCGACCTAGTACATGCATGTGTACTGCCGTCGCAGGTGTTGCATGCCGGAGACGCTGATGCCATCTGCAGCGTTACCTGCATCCATTCCGTATGATGTCCACATCGCTATTGGAAGCAATGCCCTTGGCCGACCCGACCCTATCACCCACCTCTAACCTCAGTACAGCTCCACCCTCTCTCCCTCTCCCTTCCGTTCTCATAAATCTCATCTGGCCTCTTGATCCCCGAGTCAACCCTCTCCATCCTTATACTCGACCGCGACAACTCCTTCGTCACGAGTATACTGCTCAAGCTGTGGTGCTCTTGGACGCTGCGTAGACTGATGTTGCTGCTTCCTGGGCTTTTGGGTGTCTCCCGTAGACGTGTCTTTTCATATCGCCGAAGGCAGATGGCAATCAAGGGTACGGCGAGGAGAAGACAGACGATGGCTATCACGATGCCGATGATAGCGCCGGGACTAAAGCCGTCGCTGCGGGAGCTGGCGTTGGGGATTATGGCTGGCGGGGCTTCAGGTGTGAAGGTTGAGGTAGGCGCTGGTGCCATCTCGTTTATCTGGTAGTGTCGTAGAGGATTCGATGTCTTTGTCTAGCCTCTGCTGATCTTGTTGCTCAAGCGTAATGAGTTCTGTCGATGGTGTCTTCGATCGGACGGTTCCAACCTTTGAGCTACTAGCGATGGTAGTTCGTCAAGTGATGCTGACGATGACCGAAGGTTACAATGAAAGGAAGTCGAAGAGAAAGTTAACGACAGTAGAGTAGTGAGCGAATTGGCCTAGGTAAACGGAATCGAGAACGACCGAGAACTGCGTTGCACAACGAGAAAGAAAGGATATGCCGGGCTGTCAGATCACAATAGTGAGAACATGAGGGGTTTTCATGCACAAATCGCAACATGTTCCACCTTCCAGAACAATCAACCCCCACTCCTTTGCCATGCCTATCCCGACCAAATCGTAATGTCTGCTGGCCACACGCAGTTGAGTTGTGCCTAGCGTAGTTGGCGAACCCTCGTCGCGAACTTAGAATTGGCTGCAAGGCAAAGTTAGTGGCGTTAGCAAGGGACCAATCACGTCGCATTGCGCGGCGGAGGAGGCGAACGCGTGAGTAGAGCCGCATTCTGGGCAGAAAAGGATTGCGCTGAACGACCAGGGGATGCAGCGAATGAACTGCTTGCGTGATGGATGGGCAGAGGTGGAGGTGTGAGGCGTATGTGGAGAGACGCGGGATCAGGGTCTCGTTGGACCGGAGCTGAGCGAGCGAGGGCTTGCGCAGGTACATGTTTGGAGGTAATGGTGCAGGATTTGACAAGGCGCTGACCGCTTCTTGTGCAATGGGAGCTGATGGCTGGTGCCATAGGCGCGTTCCTGGGATGTTATTGTCGTGGTGTGCGCCTACCCCTTGCTCGTAAGCGAGGCTGGACGCTGCCCCTCATCGTCGTGCTTGCGTCCTGAAGCAGTGTCGTCAGCCGGCGAGGCGATATGCTCGGGATCATTCTGATTACCGAAATCTATAGGTATTATCCCAGACGGTTCGGTCGTGTCGATAGCTAGCATTTCCTAGAGACAGCTGTACTTTGGTGAGGGGCCATACGGCTGGGTCTCACTAGTCCCAACAGCTTCACTTCCTTAATAGGCAACTTTCAAAAAAGCTGTTGATCACGGCGAGAGCACAGAACCCACAACCCACCCACTACCCCGCACTTCCTCAAACAGGCAACTTACAACAATGGCTGTTGATCACGGTTGCACTAAAAGATTCATAACCCCGCAAAATATGGAGACAGCGATCTCTGTCACATGACTAGCCTTGGCAAGCTAAGGCTACGAAGGGCGCGCCCCGGTCATCTCATGTACCTTAGCATCTAGGATAGATAGCAATACACAGGATACCCACCAAAACCCTCACAACCGCTGTTGGAGACAACGATTGCTCGGGTACTGCGCAACCCAACGAGCTTCTAACAACGATGTTACTAAGATAACTTCGGCTCCCAGGTATGTCTTGCCTACACACCAGATCACTGTACCACGCTGACTAGAGTCTCTAGCTAATCATCGTCTTAAGCTATTCGTAGTTGCAGGGTAGCGAGGCCCTGCTTTTTTCATCTCGTCTCTCATTCGTGTACGGCAGCTACGCTGCCTCGTCGTGGTCATCCTTCATAAATTGCACTCGGTGGACCTCGTCCCACCACAAATACAACTCTCTTTCCCTCATGTGTACTGTGGATGTGCGTGCGGATGTGAACAAAAAACGTTGCGAACGTGATGATGCTGAGATTTTGGTCGTGCGACTCGTTCCATGGAAGCAATCGCCTTAGCGAGCTTTGCCGTTGAGGCCAAAACGGTCCGTACCGCAAACAACCTTGGTACGATCAACCAAGCTATGTCCCACTTTTCTCATTGCTGCACTTTCGCATATATAAGGTCACCGATGCGTCTTTTGGGTTGTCTTCCAGCTTGCTAGGAAAGTGTTTGCTGTGAGAGACTTTTCCCCCAACAGACCCGCGACGACAATATTTTGGCAGCGATCCTCCGCGCCTCAACGATAGTGAGCATGGCTGCCGCTGAAGCGGGGTTGCACAGCTAACCGCCGAAACAGCTACCGAAGCGAATCCCCAGCAGGCCATTTTACCGACCGACCCCATCATGGCGCATTTTCTCCGACTGCCTCGCGAATTGCGCGATCTCATTTACGAATACTACTTCGACGGTGAAGGAGGCTTCAAATATGATTTCGTCACCAACAAGCTTCGATGGGCCGATGGTCTATCCATCGACCTGTCTTTGGTGCTTGCTTGCCGGCAAATCGCTGCCGAAACACATGTGAGGCGTAACTGTAGGCAATAGTGCTTGCTTCACGTTACTAAGGATAGTGGGAGATAGCTCATGTATTTAGACTACAGGTGTAGGTTGTAAAGAGAATAATCCTGACCTTGCTCTACAGAGCGAGGCGCGCCTTATAAGCAGGTTTAGCGCGTACTCTGTTCCTTCGAGGGACGTGTGTCTCGAGCCCTCGTTACACACACGGGCTTGCGCTGCGGACCAACACACTCCGATTCAAGACATTTCACTCAGATCATACACAGGAACATGCTAGTGTACTCCATATCGTCAATCGAGAAATATACGAGAGACAGGAGTCACTACTAGACTCACTGGCTCCTGAGCTTCTCAGCCAAGAGCAGGCGCAGGTGGCGAAGTCGCTATATCCCCAATTCGCGCCTGTAATAGATTATTGGCGATTGCGTGGAAAAGTCCGTCACATCGGCGCGCTGTGTGAGGAATGCTGTGTAACTCCATCAATATGGCGCGATTTTGTGGCATTCACGTTGAACTTGATCTCTCAACAGCCCGGATTTCTCGGTGAAGCTGAGGCGCTAAAACTGGAGGCTCGCCAGAAGCGATCTGGATTCTTGTTTGGTCCGAGAGTTATGGTCATTCCAGACCCAGATCCGCATGAAGATGCCAGAACTCTTGCGTTGAACGAAGCAAGGCCTGTGCCATGGCAAATCACAGATATCGAGGAGATCGCGAAACTGCGTGAGCTCATCATAGACGACAACGTGGTCCCTCATTCCAACACAAAGTACACTTACTCAGCAGCTTCTATGGCTCTCCGGTTGTTGCACTCTATGCCGAGGGTTACGCGTGACAATATCAGGAAGATTATACTGATAGAAGACCGCGAATCCATCGCGTTTCCTCAAAGCCATGGTAGGGGGTTCATTGACGTCTGTCGAGAACACCCGCAACTCAAGGTTGAGCGCTTTGTCAGTCTTTGGAGAAATGCAATCCCCGTGTCCTATAAGGACATAAGCGCTTACCTCCATGGTGATCAGAATTTCCTTGATCACGGGCTTCTGGACCGTCACCGTTGTGACGCTGGTTTCATCAGCCAGGGGGTAGGTACATGGATCATGGAGGCTAGGGCACTCCCCTCGCTCGGGATGCCGCAAGATTCCTTCACCCTCGTACTTGATGGTGATCCCTTGCCTGACCAGACGTCGCGCATCTTCAAAATCATCCAACGCGATGCTGCTTGGCAGAGCGCCCTCGACATTTGCTACGATACTGGACTCCTACCACGACCTTCTTGGCCTGATAAGCGAATTTACACTGCAAGTTTCATACATGAAGAATTTCCAGAAGCAATCGGTGCTATTTCAACGCACAGCTCTTTGGTCAGAACCAACTTCCCCGTTGGCGCACCTTACGATGTTGAGCAACTGCTGCAAGAGCACGAAGGATGGACGCCGGAAGACTGGGAAGAGGGATGGCAATTACACGAGCCGCACCAATTCCAGACTGAGGCGCCGCTACCCCCGTGGCACCTACTTCGATGGCAGCATGTAATCAGATAAGACGTCATCGAGTGCAGGGAGATGGAGATGGCCAAAGTCGAATCATTTCATGGCCACGGCGGCGCTCGGTGAGGGGCCGGGGGGCGGGCGCTGGATGGCGGCGGCATAACGTCGGCCGTCCAGATCACCGAGGCCTGGGCGGTCTTACTTTTTCGTTAGACTTGATGACACTACGGCATCTTTGGAATGGCGATGACCAGACGCACGTTAGTAAAAAACTTTTTCCCTCCGTTGTTCCATCTAAGCATCCGGCATAGAGATCTTGAAGATCAGCGGCGTTGCGGCCTAGGATGAGTCCGTGCGTCCGTGAACTTGAGGGGTACCGCATTCCCCCAACACACGCAAGACCTACAGACACATTCTCGAGTCAATGTGGGCATTTTAGCAACCGATGGAATGACGACAGTGACTGACCTGGACTGCGCCCAGCAGGTCATGTGCCAGCGCGATGTCGCGGGTCGCGGGTCGCGCCGGCGCTTTGACGTTCGTCAGCCTTCGCGACTTCTCGAATGTTCTACGTCATCTTGTTAGCTGCCTACGACTTCGAACCACGCCTTCACGTACCAACAAAGCGCGATACCGCTCCGTAAACGTTCGCAAACAGTCTCCAACATGGATGTCCAATTATACGTGTATGACCTTTCTCAAGTAAGTGCTTTGAGCAGGTGTACAGGCGCGCGCATTCGCGATGCTTTCCAGAATCGCCCAGAACTAACTGCATACAGGGTCTTGCACGGAGCATGTCGATGCAGTTTCTAGGCATACAGATCGATGCTGTATATCATACCTCCATCGTGATTGATGGCGTAGAGTACTACTACGGCCAAGGCGTACAGACATGTCAGGCGGGAGCTACACATCATGGCCGGCCCATGGAAGTCATCAAGCTTGGCCAAACTGCACTTCCCATGGAGGTTATATTGGAGTATCTCGAGTCTTTGAAGGAGGTTTATACCCCTGAGGTATTATTCCAATTGACACTTGTTCTTAGACTACGCTGACGGCAGATGCAGGCCTACGATCTATTTGCGCACAACTGCAACAACTTCTCCAACGACTTCGCCATGTTCCTCGTAGGCAAGGGGATACCAGACCACATTACATCGCTCCCACAGACCGTCCTCAATACGCCGTTCGGGCAGATGCTACGGCCGCAAATCGACGCCGCCATGCGACCCATCACGCAAGCACCGACGCCGCAGCCAGTACAACCACAAGCCAACTCGAAGACTTCGAATGGAAATACATCCAACGGAGCCTCATCTGGAGGAAGCGCATTGGAGATGAATACGGGCAGGGTCAACAACATAACAGCGCTGAGAGACGTAGATCGCCTTCTCGATCTAGCGAAGGACCGCTGCGCCATCATCTTCTTCACGAGCTCTACATGCGCGCCATGTAAACTGGTATATCAGACGTATGACGATCTCGCCGCCGAGAACGGTACGAAGTGTGTCTTCATCAAGATAGACTTCAGCCACGCCGAGCGCTCGATCAGCACCCGTTATCCGAACGTTCGCGCGACACCAACTTTCATAACATACTTCAGAGGCGAGAAGCGAGATGAGTGGAGTGGCGCTGATCCAATGCAGCTGCGGAACAATGTGGAGATGCTAGTCAACGCTGCATTCCCAACCCATCCCCATCTCGAGAAGAGCACACCCATGCTGTTGCGGCAAAGTCAAAGACCAGTCAAGTTCGCAAAGGTACCGCCAATGGAGAAGCTGGTCGCGAAGATGGGAGATGCTGGGAAAGATCCGGCGGTATCATCCATTGTGTCCTTCCTCCAGATGCGCGAGCAATCTGGAGCCATGGAAGCGCCATTAGGCGATCTTCCGCAGCTTGCCCAATTCCTGAGGAGAAGCACTTCAGTCCTTCCACCAGAGCTTCTCTTCACTGCACTCGACCTGCTTAGAATATCGCTAATCGACATTCGTGTAGCTGGCTTCTTTGCAGAAGAACACAAAGGAGCCACAGGCACACCAGCAACCATCCACCATCTTCTCGATCACGTAGACAAGCTTGGCGAATCTGCGCCTTACCCGCTTCGACTTACGACGCTACATCTCGCATGTAATCTCTTCACCTCGCCGCTCTTCGTACCACATCTCCTCGCTCCACCGCTTTCGTCCACGCTTATCTCAATCCTAACGACCGCCCTACTCGACGAAAAACACCCCGCGCTCAAGGCCTCGGCCCTCAGCCTGGCGATGAACATAACATCTTCCAATCATCAGATAAGGATGAAGAAGCACAGCGCAAATGTGTCGCATGCGCCGTCTTCGGAGTCTGAGCTACCGGAAGCGGAGCAGGGCGAGCTACTGGCTTCGCTGCTGGAAAATATCAGTAGTGAGGAGCAGTGGAGCGAGAACCAGAAGATGGGCATCATCTGTGTTGGCTGGTTGGTATATGCTGCCGATCTGCAAGGCGAGCTGAGAGACACATGGAAGGTGATGGATGCCGCGGGTACGATAGGGAAGGTTGAAGTGAAGGCTGCCGAGGATAGATTGATGGTGAAGGAGGTGACGAGTTTGCTTGAGGCATAAACTACTTGGTGAGGACGTCTGATAGGTATTGACACGTAGAATTCGACTCTAATATACACGAAAATGGCACCTTTTCGAAACGAAATCACTCCGTCACATCCATGTCCTCCGTCTCCTCCATCTCTTCCACTTCTTCCATCTCCTCGTCCTCCATATCCTCCATGTCCCTCATGTCCTCCGCGTCCTCCGCATCCTCAACGTCCTCAGCGTCCTCCGTCTCCCCTATCTCATGATGTGTCACTACGATCTCCTTTGGAGTGAATTCATTCTCTCCAAACCGGATCATGTCTACCACCGGTGGGATCCGCCCACCATCCGATGCCTGTAGCATACCTGATCTATACGCCTCACTATCCGTTTGTCTTCTCATTCCAGAATCCAATGGCAACGCTGTCTTCCCGGCTGACTGATATAAATACCTCGGCGGAGGGTACGCCATGGGGTCCTCTTCGATGGCGTCTTCCATGGCTTTCCTGGCTGCTATCCTCTCCGCCGCATTCTTCGGCCGCGGCGCCTTGTTCGCATTCGAGTTGTTTTTGGTTCGCTTGTAATTGCCTCGAGCAGCTTGTGCTTTCTCCACTCGTTTCTTCTCTTGTTTCTTCTTTCGCATCAGCTCCTGCTTGTTGATGCGCACGAGTTCCTCGTCCCCGTTCGCGAGTTTGATCACCCTCCACCCGGGTGGAGCGGGGTTCCAGAGGGCCGAAAGACTTCGTCGTTCCTCGCCGTAGGGTTTGCCGTAGCGGTTCTCGAATGCGCGACTGGTGCATGTTAGCAAGCGCTGAATCAGGATACTCAAACCCTGTCAGGTGTAGGCAGCGCATAACGTGCACCATTTCCAGCCAGTTTGTCGGCTGCTTCATTGCCTGCATTGCCCGAGTGACCTTTGACCCAGTAGAATTCTGTGATCCCACCTTTCATCCTGCGCTCATTCAGAATCTTAACGGTGTCTTCGATAAGATCCCAGTTAGGAAAGGAGATTGGCTGAACACTCTTCCAACTTTTAATCACATTTCGCTTGTACCAGATCGTTACTGAATTCATGGCGTACCGCGAGTCGGAGAAGGTGATGACATTTTCGGTCCATTTGACTCTTGATAACGCGTCCCGGACGGCAGTCAGCTCCGCGCGTTGATTGGTCTGGTTCCCATCGACGAAACTACTACAATTTCTACAAGGACGTCAGCCACAGACTCGCTGTGATACGTTGTTGGCGGCGTCTTTGTATGCAAGAGAGGTTTTATCTAGACGCTTACCTTGGATCATTTGCGCCGAAGAAGATGCCAGCACCAGCGGCAGTCTTTTTGCCTTGCTTGAGCGAACTACCATCTGTGAAAACAACCGTGCGCTGTAGGGCGTCGCCTGTGCACTGTTGAACGTCACCCATATCGAAGGATTTAGTGTTGGAGCAATGTTGCCAACGCAGGACTGAGGATGCTTCAGTAAATAAAGGGGAAGTCAATACATAGCTAATGCGAGTGTAAGGGGTAGTCAATACGTAGCTAATGCGAGTGTAAGGGGATGTCAATACGTAGCTAACGCGAGTGTTGGGGCGCCATGTAAGAGCTGCAGGAGGTGCCCCGTTCAGCCCGGGTTCCTGAACGGGATCTACGGGCTGATCACCAACTTTCTCAGTACCATCACCACACGAGCAACGACGGTCGGACGAGTTGACAAATTGTTATGGGACGAAATTTCGTGATGACTTTTGTGCTTATGTGAAGTACGGTAGATGCTTGCTGGCTTCGATGGAATGTTGTAAAGTTGCCCAGTGTAGTTGTCAAGTCTCTCCGGGGCCGGAAATGGCGTGTCGCACCACCGCGGGGTCAACGTAGCGCAACTATCAGCGTTTCTGCCCAAAGGCAAGGGGTATTTCTTAAATGCTATGAGCAGCGGTGTTGGAAACATTTCCGGATTTACCTTCCATCTTTCCAAGTCCACCCAAAGCTTTTGCCTCGGTCTGCTCCTTCAATACTCTAACCCTGTAACACCATGCCTCTCAATCCTGTTTTTCACATCAATCTCGTTATTCTGATCTTTTGGAAATACCCCAACTATATCTTGGACAATGCAACCATTGCCGCTCATCTGTTGAAATACCGTTTTGACCAAGACGCCGTCGTTGAATTCATTCGTGGGCCAGAAGCTTTACGCGTATGTATGTAGCCTTCGTTCGCTGAACTTTAACCAACTCACGCCGGTTTCCATAGGATACGATGCTTGCCTCTCTGCGCTCCTTGATCCAGGAGGAATGCAGAAGAAGCACTACTTTTGCTACGGCATTAGAAGGGCACGTGATCATGCCATGCCGGAGGTCAGCGTCGTTTGACATAGTTAACATCAGCAAGAAGTACAAACTGTACATTCCAGTGCGCAAGACTATACTCACGTTATACATCCGTTGAGGACGTCTTGAAAACAGATCTGAATTGGAGCTTCGCTTAAGTCATCATAGCTCCAGCTCCCTAAATCCGGAAGAAAGCGGTATCGAGTGCGATAGCCGGAGGCATCAGAGCCTTAGCTTCCTACGTCCGGAATGGAGCGATCTCGAATGCGATGTCGAAGACGAGTATTGGTCATCTGCTAGGGAATGGCTGAGAGCGCGATATGGTGAACAGCAGCCTGGACCAGACGTTCCGACAGAGCCTTTTTGTGAGGCGTAACTGTAGGCAATAGTGCTTGCTTCACGTTACTAAGGATAGTGGGAGATAGCTCGTGTATTCAGACTACAGGTGTAGGTTGTAAAGAGAATAATCCTTACCTCGCTCTGTAGAGCGAGGCGCGCCTTATAAGCAGGTTTAGCGCGTACTCTGTTCCTTCGAGGGACGTGTGTCTCGAGCCCTCGTTACACTTTTCGATTCCTCGACCTCCCTGCGGATCTACGATGGATGGTGTACGAGTATGTGGCGGGCAAGCAAATCTGGCCTGGCGGTTGGACCAGTCTGGGTCGACTTCAGGAGTATCCCGATTGCAACAATGCCGAATCTCTGACCGACCTGAAAAATGAGTTTTGCGATAAGACTTGGTTCAACGGAATATCCGTCGGCGTCTACCCAATGTCCTTCGCGAAAGATCAAGAGCCATATGAAGAGTCGTCTGGTCTCTTGCCAGAAGATACACATGTCGGCCTGGGCCCGACTCGGGCAGAAGAAGCATCTGCGATGAGTTTACTCCGTGTCAGTCGTCAAATTCGCATGGAATTTGCGGCGGTCTTGTGGGGCATTACGATCAAGCGATTCAACTGTTTGGCCATTATTAAAAGCGTCGTACAGTATCTGCGAAAGTACTGTACACGACAAGAAGTTCTAGGGCATGTATTCGCGCCTCGAGATCGTTGGGTATTGAGACGCGTATTCTTGAGTTTCAGCAATTACGAGTATCTCAAATTTTTGGGGTACGATATTTGTGTGGGCAGTACTTTTGGGGTAAGCAGGCGGATCGAGAAAGGGAGGCAGAGGGGAATCGTCAGCGGTGTGAAGTTGCTGAGTGATATACACACTTTACGGCATCTGAACCTCCAATTCCAGATAATGATGCCTTATCGCTATTACGGAGATCCCGAGATCACGCCGTGGGACCCCTGGTATTCTGAAAACGAAGCGCCTCGGTCGTTTTGTCAGAAGGAAGTTGTCGACATCATTTTGACGCTGGGTTATGAGTTACTTCGAGGCTTCCGAAAGGTCACGATATCCGGAGATGTGAAGACGTCGAATCACGAGAAATGGGATCCTCTTTTGCGCGACCAGTTGCCCCCAGGCAAACCTCGAGAAAGGCGCGACATGACCGCTGACGTCGCCAGGATCCTGGCCATGTCCGATGAAGAGCTGTAAGTAGTTTCAATGCCGTATACAATCTGCTTGCGCTAATCCGAACGTCAGTCCGCCGATCTGCCGCTGCTCAAAGCCATGTCAGTGGTGGTGGTCTGAACGTCGGGAGGAGGATGGGGAGTGGGATATGGAATGGTTGGAACATGTGAACCCCGAGTTTTCCTGTGAGGACTGAGAAAAGGCCAGGCGACAGTGGTGCACATATCAGTTTGACTAATTGGAGATGGATATGCTGCTTCGAATACTAGAGTAGATGGTCGGATTATTCGTCCGTTTCGCATGCAGCGACTTTGAAAGTTGCATGTCATTTTGCAATGCTATGCGCTTCAGGTGGCTCTTTATGTATCCGCACATCTTGTTCGTTTTTCTTTTCGTGCAGATAGATCAGGCTGCATTCTTCCGGTTGAGGTTCGAGCTAGATTGTAGGGTAGGGTAATAAAAGAATGGAAGAGGGACAATGAATAGGCTTCGCCGCCGTTTACCGTCCGAAGAACAAGACGCCAGTACGGCTGAAGGCTGCGCTATACCACGGATAGGTGCTCAGATGGGTTGTGTATATTGCTTCAATATCGCTGCTGCAACAGTTTCGCATCTCATGTAGCAGCCGAGGTCTACAGTTGGATCAATTGCGCGCGCCGGTGGGCGGCTGTGGAGGCAGATGCAACCTTGGAAAGAAGGGTGGCGTTGTCTGGCAAGTAGGTGCCTGGTGTGCGACGCGATCGCTGGGCCCACCGAACCGAACGCCGACATGGTCACACCAACCACCGACAGGCGACCGTCGCATTTGGATCTCGGCCACCTCAACGTCAACTTCAACTTCCGAGCCAATCAGTTATCTAACGAGAGTTTCCAGTTCGGAGCCAGGGTTGCACCATGCTTGTTTGGCAATGTTAAGGTTCCATGTCAACACACTCGGGTCGTCACAACTTCCACCTTCCTATACCAGAGGTTTATCCGGGTATATGCGATGGGTAGAGGATTTCCAATGGTAATATTCACCGGTGACGCCAAGAACAGTATTCGGCGCTGATGAGAGTTAACATGGAGAGATTTCTCACGCAAACTGGCGCTTCCTAGTGTAGTTGTAAAATCCTTGCACACTTCAACCGCGAAAGCTAACACCACGTGTAGATGTAGTCCTCAAGATTGTTCAACCTTTCATGGAAAGCTACATTATTAGAAGAAAAAACAACCAGCACACATGCGCTAGTAGTCTTCACCTCCCTATCGAACCTCGTAGCCAAGAAATTCTCAGCAGTCCACACTAACAATCGCCGCACTACTCCAAGGCACCTCTACGCTCACCAAACCCTTCCCATCAACCTTTACACTCTCCCCACACGTCACATTACCCAAGCGAACAGGCTTCCCCTCATCAAGCTCATAATTATAGCTGTACCCATCCCACGTGATACCAGAAATGGCATCACTTCCATTCGCCAACAGCCTCTGCACGTGGGCTTCGCCTTTGCACTCCTGCGGTAGCTGGAATGTATACGTCTCGGAGGGCCGGGGGAAAGCGTCGGTGTAGTTGTTGTCTGCGGTGGTGTTGTACGTGTGTAAATCGACGAGAAGCAGGCGGGCAAGCGTGTCGTCAACGTGAGCAGCGTATTGGGTCGAGTATATGGACGAGGAGGCGAGGCTTGAGATGTGCAGGCGAGACGAGGGCGAGGGCTTGTGCATGAAGGCTGCAACGGCAAGGTTGCCGTAGTAAGGGGGTTTGGTGCCACGGGTTGTGATGTTGGTTTCGATCGGTTGCCAGGATTGGTACCGGTAGTTGGTGCCTTGGTGCATGTGAGAGCGAGAAAGGTTTTGCGATGCAAGATAGACGTTCCAGTCCACACCCCACAGGGCAGCACCGAAGCTGTTGCTCAGGCCCGGTCGTCCTTGGCGGGCGAGCGAGTTGTGCTCGCCCATGATGAATGGGAGGTTGGGGTCGAGCGCTTCTCCCAGCTCCTTGATACCTCTTGAAACATTGAGCTGAGCGTTTGCCTTATCTACCACGCTACTGTGATTCATCAATGTGCCTTGCAAGGTAATGCCAGGGTTCGTGGAAACACCCATGTAGTTGTGGGATGAAATTAAGCCAATGTTGTGCTTCTCGTCCAGACCTTGTCTGAACACTTCCACTGGATCTAAAGTGAAGTAGTCATTGCGCGCGACGCCTGCGAAACTCGGTGCCATAAACTTAGTTCCCGCAAGATCTGGGCAGGCTGCCTTGGTCGCCTCTTCGATGGCAGTGGTGCCGTTTAGCCATTCAGATACGTAGTCGGCTTCGGTCCAGTTGTCAGGTCGATAGCCAGAAGCATGGAAGAGATCAGGCTCGTTGCCGTATTCCCAAAATAAAAGGTCGCTTCCTATCGCTTTGCAGGCATACGATACAGATGCCCAAGTCGCGGCTCTTGCAGCGCTAGAGTTGGCACCCATATTGAAGCCGTGGACAAACTTGGTGCCCTTGGGCATTGTCTTATAAGACTCGAAATAGGACGGGCCAATGGTGATGATGGTCGGGTAGTCGGCTGAGACGTTTGGCCGGATGATGCCGATGAGGCCAGTCTTTTGCGATTCATCGAAGATGGCGATATCCCTTGACCATGAGTCAGCTATGTATGTCCCAAGGCGCAATCAAGGTGTAGTAGTACTGTGTATTGCCGCCCACTCGAGCGATTGGCAATGAACCTTGGAGTTTGCCCAGGTTGCTCATGAGATTGTATGTGAACGCGTTCGGGTGCGACAAATTGCCTGTAGGCATTGCAAGTCAGTAGGGTTTCCACAATGGATCCTGACATGGAAGCAAGCATACCAGCGAAATCGGGCCATGATGAAAACTCGAAAGAGAATGAGACAAAAGAGTCCAGAGGAATGCCAGCCGTGTTGGGAGCTGCTTTGCATATGGCGATTGGCTTGGAGGAAGAGGGGATGTGAGCAGCCTCTGCCTTCAATGAGGCTACGAGAGCCCCGAGGAAGAGCGAGCGGTTGATTGAAGGTACCATCTTGGTCGTCCGATAGCGTCATCATCGAGATTACCTGCGCAGACGTTTATGGGCGCCGCCGGCAACGGAACTTCGGCCAGCACGTCATGCGGCAATTGAAATCCATGGACCCGGTCATGAATCTGGTATTCTCAATGGACGATCCTTCGTTTTGCGGGGGAAAAAAAGTCGGGGTACATGGGTAAAAGCCGGGGTAGTCGCACGGTCGGTTTCTCGCCGGCGCTGAGCCGCATGCATGGATGCGCGGCTTCTTGCCCGCTGATTGGTTTGTTTGCCAGTTGGACCTCGGGACGACTCCATCAATCAAGGCCCGAATCACCCTCCACTTTCCGGACATGAACAAATTCTCGGAATCCCGTCTTTAACAACCGATTCGCATTGTCCTTGGCTTGCGCTGGTTTGCACGGCGTTTGGCACTGAGCGACGCCTCGATAGGTGGATTTACTTTCAATGCAGGTAAGTTGCATCAATCATTTCCCTTGGCATGTTAGCAGCTATGATCAATATGCATGCGCATGAGTAAGTGTAGTTGGATATAGCGACCCCGTTAGTGTCAACATCGTCATAGGACTATCAAAAGCAGCTATCTCATCCCTTTCAACGCCTCAGCATCACTCTCCCCCCACGGATACACCTCCTCAGCCCTCCTAATCAACTCCCTGCACTTCTCACTCCTCGGTGTGATACTCACACGATACGGCTTCGGATGACTAACAACACCCGCTTCGAATTCCACTTTGGGCTCGACAATCTCCCCATTCACGACTGGCTTTTCAACGTTGAAGACAGCAAGCGACTGTGCAATGGTCGTGAAGAGGGCATTGTCGGCAACGTATCGACCGGGACAGACACGACGCCCGTAGCCAAAAGTCCATGTGCGTGGGTCGGGCTGCGTGGAGCCGTCGAGGTAGCGTTCTGGGCGGAAGGTCATTGGGTCTGGATAGATGGCAGGGTCGTGCGTGAACCACCTGCATACCGTTAGCGTTGATCATGTGCAGTCTCCGGATGGGTACGATGTGTACCAGTTGTTAGGCAAGATCATTGCACCCTTTGGTATCCTGTAGCCTTTGATGCTATCTTCCTGGGTACAGCAATGTGGTATTGCCATCGGGGCGACCGGATGCCATCGATGCGTTTCCTTCATCACGGCCTCGATATACGGTAAGCTTGCTTTGTCGCTGGTGATTGGGAGTCTCTCTCCGCCGAGTACGCGGTCCAACTCCTCTTGAGCCTTTTTCTGGACTTGTGGAAATACAGCCATGGCGAGGAAGAATGTCATTAGCGATGAGACTGTTGTATCGGCACCGCCGAGGTACATGGATGCAGCGGACCATTTATGGATGTACTCCATGGAGGCGTCCGATCCGAGTGATTCAATGGCTTGAGAGAGAAAAGACGTCTTTGCTTCCTTGTCTTGCATCTGAGTCTTGACGAATGCGTATGGCTCTTCGGCTGTGCGGGTCAATTGTTCCGCCATCTGGCGAGCTGTGCGCTTGAAGCTAGTACCTGGACACCAGTCTGGAAGGAATCGCACTTCTCCGTATCAGTATCCTCCCGGTATTTGTTCGAGTAAAGTGGGAAACTCACAAAACGGCAAGACATCCACGGACCATTTCCCTGGTACACTCGAATCTGCAAACTCGGCCATAGTTTGGCCCGCCATATCCACTAGCGGATCTCTTCCCTTGGCGTTTGGCGTGTATCCATACGTGATTCTCAAGATAACAGCACCTGCTTCCTTTTTGATGTGTTCAAAAAGTTCATTCGGAGAGTCCAGTACGTTCAACAAAAAGTGTGCAGCCTCTTCATTCTGGATGCGATCAAAGACCTTGAGTGAGGTGCTGGAACTAGCTACACTAGCGATGTTGCGACGATGGTGCTTGAAGGTCTGATTGGGTTGGTGCATCGCCAACGTTCTTGTCCAGCCGATCCTGCATCTGCGTTAGACATCTCGGTATTGCACCCAGGCATACGGAAGGCGTACATGTCTCCGCTAAACACCATGTGCGGTCGGCCTGAAAATGTAGCGGCACGATTGCTCAGTAGCTCTACCGCTACATCTGCATCGTTGACAATGATGAATGTCTGACCAAGTACCGTGATCGAGCTTATAGGGCCATAACGGTCCTTGTGCTGGAGCCAATGATGGCACTCGAGAATTCCAGGCTTCGGTAAGTCATTGATGTTGCCAAGTAAGGGGAGACCTTTAGGTCCAGGAGGGAGCGGAAGGTCGTGAAGATTCTTGCTCGAGAAGAAGCGACTGAGTGCGTATAGTACAAATGTACCAAACGCCAGAACTAGAGACGTAGTTGTTAAGAACGCCATGGCAATATGAGTTCACATAGAACCCAAAGTGCGAGACGATGAGCGAGGAGGTGGAAGCTCTAGGTTAAGGAGAGAGTTGGGAAAGAATACTTCGAACAAGATTGGGCTCATGCTGATGTAGCAAGCCGAACCTGAGTTTTCTCGCACGATGGTAGCATACATGCCTCATGTAGATTAGTGCCTGCGGAGCCGCCACGGAAATATCTCTCGTTCCCGGTAAGTAGTGATGCGAGTACAGGCATGCTGCAGCCATAGTTGCTGACTGGCAGTGTAACCCAATCCCATGTCATACTCGGCATAGTAGTGGAGCAGTCGCCGCCTCAAAGAGAAAGAAGAGTATCATGTCATTGCGCAACGTATAACAACGACAAGGGTTCAGACGCCATAGGATGAATCATGTCTCTTTCCGATGCATCATTCTCATTTTGTTTTGGCTGTTGTTGTCTGCGTTTGTGGAAGAAGAGAGAGGATAGTCCGCGGCTACCGGGCGGCATTGGGCGCGCTACGAGACGGGACAAAGTGGAGATACTTCGCCCTGCATGACTAGCGGGGAGGGACACGTTTGTTAGCCTTGCGCAGGGCTAGGCAGACAGAACGCCTAACATGGTCACGACCAATGAAGATGAGCCAGAAGCGCAGCATCTCCACAAGAGAATCATCCGACGCGAATGAGCGGCAAAGACCGCATATTGCATCGGCCATCGTGAGGAGTAGTTGGACAGGCACTGAGATACTGGTATAGGCTTCTATTAAGACGAATCCTTCAGAGGCTGTCAAGCCTCTCAGAAGGATGACATATATATACGTCACGTGATCGTGGCTGGTGCGGGCCGACGGTGCCTCGAAGGGTTCCCGGTAGCTCACCAGTCTGTGGCTGAAAACTGTGGTCATGGAACATCGTGACAGCCATCCATAGCTGCACAGTAGCTGCGCAACCACATATTGGAAGGTTGCGGTCATAAGGAAGATCACGAGAAAGGTCACGCAAACGATAATTTGTCTCCTCTATTCCTCACCCCTGAGCCGAGTGATCGACCCAACGATTCGAGAAACAGAGGCCTCAAACACCTTGAAGGGGGCAGGATGAGGTTGTTTAATCTTGCTTCAGTGTCCACACTCGCTCAACGTAGGAAATCGTGTTGGCGGGCTCTAGCAATTTGAAGAAGCGGAATGGAAGAAGGCCGAAGCCATGCCATGCCAGTCGCACTCGAATCCACACAACCCTTCGAAAGAAGCGTCGCAGGATAAGAGATTAGACTGCGAAAGTCCCTCGTGTCTCCTCTGCAGCGGAGATGTATACATCTCACAGCTCAAAATGGCAAGATGCCGACAGGTCGACAGGAAGCCTTTGGTCAAACCCCTCAAACAACATCACGAAGATGTTGTAGCCACGCATTGATTGGTGACGGATGCTTTGCCCATCCATAGTCACCATGCGTGCAGATCTTGACGATGGTGTTGACAGTCAGGGTCAGAGCCTAAGATCAGGATGGCACCCATCAGTCGGAGTCCAACTTCGATCTGCTATCCCGCCGCAGCGGAACCCACTGTTAGAGCAAGTAACAGCAGTGGAATGGCCACGCGCGATCTCAACAACGCAAGGTTGGAGTCAGACGCTGGATCACTGTACCGCAGCACATGCAACCGAATGGCAGAGAGATCAACGATTGTTTAACCGAAGATCATCAACGATTATTTAATCACCGTCAACGATTGTTTAACCGAAGACTAGTCATTTTTCCCGATGGTGAATGTATCACTATCGAGTGCTTCGTAGCAAAACGTGCCAAGGGCCATGCGGCCTATCGGAAACTGTCCGAAGAAAGTTCCATATCTGTTGGCTTCTTCCTCCAAGATCGGGGTCCAAGACTGCCGGTATCTCTATCTTTGGTCAAGAGGCCTAGCCTAATGAAGCCCTCTCTCAGTGTCGGGGATAAATCCCTGCTTGCGAAGTTCGCGAGTCGGTACGAATCGTATCGGACCACTGTCTGACAACACATGTGGATTTTATGGAGTAGATTCCTTGCGTGGGAGGCACCGGCGCATCGCGACGCGCGCAGAGGCGACTTCGACCGTTCGATGGGTAAGTGCTTAGCACGTTCCGTGGGGGTGGGAACTCGCGTGGCGGTCAGACAGACGCGTCTTCTGGACCTCCGTGGCTCATCTTGAACTCCATTGTGTCAGGTATAAGACAAGATAGGGCGTGATGTGGTGTGGTATGATATGGTATGGTATGGTTGGTATCGATGGATGAAGGATCAAAATGTTCAAAATGATAGGTAATGCATGTTTGAAGGTGTCGGCGACAATTCACGTTCGACGCGTCGACGTAACAAAGTCATGAAATGAGTAGGTCGAGAAAGCCTCTACAGCTACAAAGGAGCTGAACAAGAGAGGTGTAGAGGAAAAGGCACAGCGGGGTAGTCGCGGTGGCTTTATAGCTCCATGCTGGAGAGGAGGGAGTTGAGAAAAAGTGAAGAATTGGACTGTTCGGAAATGGGTCTGTGTTTCGCTTGGCATTGGTCCATGCATTCGCGTCATCGAAGCTAGTAGAGTGACGAACGACACAGCACGCGCCAGCACGAGGGATCGCTTCAACCTCACCAGGTACGCGATATGGTCAGTTTTCCGAGACAAATATACCCCGGGAAAGGAACTAACAACCGACAGTCGTCGAAACGTCGTGGGCCTCCCATGAAGGCGCCGCCTGCCAAACGCCCTTCAAAGCTCGCGAAAGAGAATGGTATAACGGCAGAGCAAGAGGCTGAGATACGCGAAGCATTTGGCCTCTTCGCTGTGTCGCATCCCGAACACGAAGGCTCTAAGGAGGGTGTGTTGAAGAAGAGCGACGTGCGCAGATGTCTCATGTAAGCCGCGCGAACTCACTGTCAATGTGCATATACTAAAGATGGCATAGTTCGCTGAACCTCACACCCGACAAGTCCGAGATGTCGTCCATCCTGTCTACCATCGATCCCCTCAATACCGGCTACGTCGAGTTTGTGCCTTTTCTTTCATACGCTGCCATCGCAATACACTCCAAGGAGCAAGGGTCCGACGAAGACGAAGACGGCGACGACTACCAAGGGGAGAGCAATGCAGAGGAAGTCAGCGCGGCTTATCAGCTCTTCACGCACGGCGCCCCGGGACCGATAACACTTGGGCATCTGAGGAGGGTTGCGAAGGAGCTGCGAGAAGATGTGCCAGACGACGTATTGAAGGATATGATCCTTGAGGCAAACGGCGGGGTCAAAGGTCAGGGCAAAGATGTCGGAGGAGTCAGCCTCGAAGATTTTGAGAGTGTCATGAAGAGAGCTGGGTTGTCTTTCGGATGAAAGCGCCAGAGTTAGAATGACCGACTCACGGAACAACGCATCGCACAATCTATGCGAAGCCCTTGTACAGTACCGCCATCGCACGCGTCGATGGTGACCTTACAAGACGTAATGCGAAAGTCTCTCAGCTCCTCAGCTGCCCGACTTCCCAGTGCTCCACCCGTGCACCCTGCTCAAACGGCGTCGAGCCAGGGAACGAGCGGCGGAGCTAGCGCACGATGCGCATCACACGCAAAAGGCGGCTGTCTACCTGGTACACGAGAACATATAGTGTAGAAAGTAAAGTCATGCAATGAGATTTGTAGAACATCTGTAACACAGTGCATCAACAGCCACGTCATGTCAAATGTGATGCGACGCCAAATATAGCCGATGCAGATAAGGCCGGCCCCATTGGATGGTGGCGCTGCAGGGCTGAAGTTCAGATGTTAGTGCCAAGATTCAGGGACCTCACCCAACAAGCACACGAATACGAACGCAACCGACTTGGGTAACGCCAATCGCAATCGAAAAGACGTCTCTACTGCTCCGCAGGGTCACCACTGTTGTACGTAACCATCCACCGTGTCCACAACCGCCGCAACAGCCCAGGCTAACTTGTCGACGCAGCTCAGCTCAATGACCACGCCCTAAACCGTGGACCCTTTTCTCCCCTTGTGTCGCCTAGTTCCATGTCCAGCGGCGTCGAAGTCCCCGGAAGCCAACGACGTCCCGGCATCTGGTCCTACTTTAGTTTCTCTGGCCCACGCCGCCGCGTCTCCGTCTCCCTGCCACGCAGCTTCGACCCCAACCGCGCCGACGCCAGCGACCCAAACGCAAAAGCCGACAGACACTCGCGACATCGGTCCACGTATTCGGACGCATTCATGAACGACCACAAGGGCAGCGCCGTCATGAACCAAGGGCAGCGGTTGCGCTACCTGAAGACAGGTGGCGTCATCGCATTCATACTGCTTGTCCTGTATTTCGTCGCACCGCGAGATGGCATATCCAGACCGGCTGGTAGGTTGAGGACACGTTCTTGGGAAGCCATGTGCTAACACACCCACCAGCATCGCATCCATCAGGCGGCAACACAGCAGCTGGCGATGCACAGGCACAATGCACAAAGTCCTACTCCAAGGACAAGCCGCTCATTCAATATGCTCTCATGGTCGACGCCGGCAGCACGGGCTCGCGCATCCACGTCTACAAGTTCAACAACTGCGGCCCGAGCCCCGAACTCGAGAGCGAGAACTTCGAGATGACACCCAAGCGAGAGGGAGGCTCTGGTCTCTCGGCATACGGCGATAACCCAGAGGCTGCCGCCAAGAGTCTGGACGTGCTCATGGACGTTGCGCTCAAGAACGTGCCCAAGGAATACCAGTCATGCACACCCATCGCTGTAAAGGCTACAGCTGGCCTCCGCAAGCTTGGCGAGGAGAAGAGCAACGCCATCCTGGCTGCCGTGCGCAAGCATCTCGACAACGACTACCCCTTCCCGCTCGTCTCCGAGGAGAGGAAAGGTGTAGAGGTCATGCCTGGCGAGATGGAGGGTGTATACGCATGGATCACCGTCAACTACCTCCTAGGCAAGATTGGCGGCCCCGACAAGAACCCCACCGCTGCTGTCCTCGACCTTGGTGGTGGCTCCACGCAAATCATCTTCGAGCCTACCTTCCCCGATACTCCTCGCGGCGGCCTCCCTACCAAGCTAGCAGAGGGAGACCACAAGTACACGCTCCACTTCGGTAACCGCGACTTCGATCTCTACCAGCACTCGTACCTTGGCTACGGCCTCATGGAAGCCCGCAACAACCTGCACAGCACCGTTCTCGCCGGCCTCCACGAGACGAACAAGGACAACAGGGAATACCTCAAGAAGCCCATTGTGAACCCTTGCATCGCACCCGGCATGACCCGCGAAGTCGAAGTACAGATGCCCAAGGGCCACGCACTAGGCGACTCCATCACAGTCAACATGACCGGCCCCTCTACCGCCTCTCCCACCCAATGTCGTGGTCTAGCCGAGAAGACACTCCACAAAGACGACGAGTGCGCCATCGCCCCTTGCGCTTTCCGCGGTGTCCATCAACCTCCTTTCGAGCAGACGTTTGCTACCGAAGCCGTATACCTCCTCTCCTACTTCTACGACCGCACACAGGACCTCGGTATGCCCGAGTCGTTTACACTCCGTGAGCTGCAGGACTTGGCCGACAAGGTGTGCACGGGCGAGAAGGGCTGGGATTCCTTCAGCGCTGTGCCGAAAGCGCTTGAGGAGTTGAAGGGCCGGCCTGAGTGGTGCTTGGATCTCAACTTCCAGTACGAGCTGCTGAGGAGTGGGTACGGTATGCCGATTGATCGCGAGGTCAAGATTGCGAAGAAGATCAAGGGTAATGAGCTGGGCTGGTGTTTGGGTGCTAGGTGAGTTTTCTTCTTCTTCTTTGCCAGTATTATCCTATTTGAACATGAATCATGGTTGCTAACCCTCATATTTTAGTCTTCCGCTGCTTGAGGCGAACTCGGGCTGGCAATGCAAGATTAAGCAGGTGCAATAGACGAGTATGAGGATTGTCTATCCAGGGATATTCCCGGTACAGTGATTGACGGTTCGATCCCTATTACCCCGGAAGTGTACGCAATTGTATGCATTGATTGGCGTTCTGTTGGTTCGGGTTGTGGTGCCAATGAGTGAAAACCTTGACGGATTCACTTACTTACGGCTACTTGCAATGGTGTTGATATAGAATGATGTATTCATAACCCCACAACAAACATAGACTTTGCAACTCTTGTCTCACGAGACAAGCTTTGTTGTTAAGAAATCCTGCTGTAAACTCTTCGCGAGGTTAAGACGCCCTGCTTTGAAGTTCCTCACGTGACGTCGGAGATGGGCGAGATAAAGTGGTGCGGAACGGAACAACGTATCTACGAATCGGACCGCAACGCATCAATGGTGCCACGTCGGCAAGACCGGGCACAGCTGCGCAAAAGACACGGCTGAATCGAGCGGATTCAGACGAACAAACGGCCTCAGCAAACAGAAGCCGGTTCCAGCCATAGTTTACTGCATTACACCTGCTCTACCTGATATCGATCGCCATGTCAAGCTCACACTTTGTTGACGAGGATCGTCATCCGCGGCAGGTACATCTTCCCAAATTATCATGACTCTAGTACTGTTATTCTAAAACATGTCCACAGAGGGCAGCAAGAGCATGTACCATGTGTCACTCACGAAGAGTCAAGTGCGATGCTCTTGATGCATACCCCTGTACAAAATGCAAAAATGCCAATCTCCGATGCGTACTACGATCGTCGCGACGTCGACAGAACACCATGTAGGATAACTCAGACTTGAGGTACTAATCGAGTGATAACATGACCGACAGTCCGGTATGAAGCCGTAGGCACAGAAGCAACGAACCAGCAGCTGAGCATGTGCATATGGAGTTTGAGACGTTTACAAATTCGTTGGGATCCCGCGACTCCGCATCCGCGCAGAGCCGCTTGACTACAAGATCGTATAGCGGCCTATCCTTGCCCCCGCATGAGATATCCGTGAATACCCCGACAGCCTATGCTACAATCGACTCGACAACTAGCGAAAATATCGATCGAGCCATCAGTCACGTTGAGAGTCAATCGTTGAGCGCTTCTCCCCGGATGCAGAGTCGTCACGCCATGATTCTGCACCTCGATGAGAAAGCCGCATTTCCGCATGTCCTCCACAGCATGTCGAACTCAAACTTTGGCGATGATAATGTAGTGCCGAATCATCATCTCCCCCTCCGGCCAGACCATGCGCTGGATAACAGCACGAACGCTCCCGAAAGGTACTCCAAAGCGATATCCCAGCTTGATACGTCAACGCGTATCTTTCTATCAGATCAAGGCGTCTTAAAGCTACCACGAGGATCCATCACACACGCTCTGTTGGCTGTATTCTTCAAGCATGTCCACCCACACGTTCCTGTAGTTGACAAAGCTGCGCTGGTTCGCGATTATTCAGCACGCACGTGCTCTCCCCTGCTTTTGAACAGTATGTTTGCGCTAGCGTCGCACTTCGCCGACGAGGGTCTTGTCATCGCCGTTGGAGTAGGGACAGGTAGTAGTAAGGGAGAGATGGCAGACCATTTTGTACAAAAGGCGCGGCTCCTGGCTGACTTTGGACTGGAGCATGACCACGAGACCCAGTTGGTGAGCTTTTTGTTGCTGACACAGATGTGGCAGACGTGGACGATGGAGCGGAATCCAAGGTACTGGATAGGAAGGGCTATGAATGTAGGTGTGGGGATGGGGCTCTTCAGAAGGTTGGTTCCAACTCTCACCTTTCTTTTTCCTGTTCTGTTTCTGACGGCGTTTCTTTTGACAGGGTACACACGATGCGGATGTCTGAAGAAGACGTGTTGAGGCGAAGCCGTCTTGCATTGCTGCTCTTGGTGAGTACATGCCAATGATAACCCGCACTTGGCGCGTTGCGATCCGTTCTAGAAGACCTTTGCTGATACTGAAGGCAAGGCATGTGACGCTATGACCGCCACAGAAGTTGGCAGTCCGATGACTCTTGCAGAGGAGGACATCGAACTACAGCTACATGCTGAACGTCGCTATTTTGAAAGCTGTGTCACTTCGCCAATAACGCCATCCGCAGCTCACTACCAATCTGCTGAACTTGATTTCATGACGACTTCTTTATCTCTCATGTTGTTTCGTATGTGGTCATTCGCAAGCAACGGTCTTGGCAGAGGCATCCGCTAAAGCAAAGCAGTTCGAGAAATTCTCAGAGCCGTCTACGCAGCTCGGCCTGTAACAACCCAAAGCGCAGCTTTGAATGTCGTCGAAGACAAGCTGAGGCACTACAACACGATCGTCACACCTCTCCCTCTTGCTCAACAGCAGATACCGCCTGACGATAGTTCACCTCATCCAATCTTCAGCCTTTTGCTTCGGCTGCGCCTTCTCTTCAACCGGTTGATTTTCTACCGTGGAATCGTGTTTGGTCGCATTCGACATGAGAAGCGGATATATGACGAAGAAGCCCTTCTTGTTACAGTGGTTGACATATGTGAAGTCGTACGTTATCTTGACTCGCATCAGTTTCTACCTATCTGTCCGGGTTGGACGTAAGTAACAGAGGTTCTTCGATCGTGAACACACCGATTGCTTAAATCTAACCCGTGTATAGAACCACTGCTCTCTTTCATGCGTCAGCTGTGCTATTGAACTTTTATGCTGGCAAAAGCTCTATTGCGGCGTCTGATATAGCAATCGACTTACCCACTCTTATCATTCAATTGATTGAGAACCTGGAGAAGATGGAGGAGACATGGAATTTTGCTGCTTGGATAGGCAGGGCAGTGAGGACTGCTTTGGACTCGGTCAAAAGGAAGGTGGATCTTCGACAACAAAAGCAAAACCCGCCAACGCGAGATGGTGATTCCCTTGGTGCAGAACGTGATCCTTTAACACCTCTATCAGCAGATATGCCTCTCGACAATGGTTTTATGGATATTTTCGATTGGCATGCAATCTTTCCCGATGGAATACCGTTCCAATGAGAGCAATCCGCGACTTCAATCTAGAATACATTATGTCGATACAAAATCTATTCTTGATATGTACTACATGTCGTGTGGCAATGCAAGGCCACATACCAACGCCCAAGATACAACCACAAAGACGATACCCTCCAGCTTCTCTAGACCGCTATACAAATTCTTGTGCGTATTTCAACTATACACACAGATATGTTCATTCAACATTAGACAGCAATCATGAGGTGTAGGATCTTTCATGCAGACTTGTTTAAGGCTTCCTTAGCTACAGATTATGCGTTCCAAAACGCAGTACACTGTTTCGCAATCATACTCGTAGATCACCGAAAGACTTAATGATATAACGGATAGCATCAGTTCTGTATGTGTCCTGCTCCAGCCTCGTTCCATCAATGCCAAATAGCATGTTCACCGCATTTCCGGGCTTGTAGGTGGGCCAGGTCACATTGAAGTTTTCGACTGTGTCATGTTATTCCTATCTTACGTATCTTTGAGGAAGTAAGTGTAACGAGGACTTGAGGCACACGTCCCTCGAAGGAACAGAGTACGCGCTAAACCTGCTTATAAGGCGCGCCTCGCTCTACAGAGCGAGGTAAGGATTATTCTCTTTACAACCTACATCTGTAGTCTGAATATACAAGCTATCTCCCACTATCCTTAGTAACGTGAAGCAAGCACTATTGCCTACAGTTACGCCTCACAGTAAGGACTTACCATCGTGGCCGTTTGGCGAATGCTCGTTCACAAAGCTGATCCACATGCGGCTCATGAGATTGCTCACTTGCAAGTACTTTTGACGGGGTTTGAAAGAGGCAGAGGCAAGTCTGTTAACCTCGTGTCCTACGCCATCGAAATTCCGGAATGCGAAAGGTATCTCTTGGAAATGGGGAACGCCTAGGATCTCAGAATCGATACCGTTTGGAACTACGCTGAAACGATAGCTGTATACGGGCACCCTGTATTGTCCCCAAACTTCCGTGGTGTAACGTCTTGTGGCATCGAATATGATATCACCTTGGTACATAGCCAAGTTTCCGAATAAAGATCCATACTGAGGACCCGGTGACTGGCGTATCGTGCCGAGACTCTTTTTCAATTCTTCCTCTGACATTTTGTTGACGTATTCATCCACGATGCCATTGATAGTGGTGCTTGAGATGCCTTTCCATGACCCGGCGACGTAATCTTGAAAATCAGCAGACGTGTTTGCAGCAAAGCAACTCGCAACGATAATGGAGCTTGCTTCATTGTAACAAGTTCCAATAAGAAGTGGACGGTTTGAAAACCTTCCTTCGCGCAGAGCAACAGAAGTGTAACCGGTAACTAGATCTGCGTCCAAGATGGGCACGTATGAACCAGACGTGCGAGCAAAAGCTTGGTTCAACTTGCTGGCATCTTGAGATCGTAGACATTCCAGGTCATCTTTCATAGCCAAACACCCAATATCTGTCAGAATCCTCTCGTACATGACGTCTTGCTCGTCTGATGCGGTCAGAGGAGCACCGAGTACTGGCCCACCACTTTCAGCAATCGCAGCATGAAAAAATTCTTCGTCTTGTTCTTCATTGGTAAGATAATGCACACCAATTGAGAAAGCACCGGCTGACTCTCCTTGGACTGTCACACGCGAGGCATCTCCACCAAATGCGGCAATGTTCTCTTGAATCCAGCGCAGCGCCATCCTTTGGTCGTGAAGGCCAAGATTGGTGTTACAAGCAACAAAAGGAACTCCACCCTTGATGAAGGAGTCGGCACAGAACGCCAGCCGGCGACCACGTCAGAAGGTAATGATCAACGCGGGGCGCTGATCACGTGATGTGGCCTCCCGCCAAGC
>NW_026260249.1:0-31693 GCF_024291825.1 Alternaria postmessia | reverse complement strand
AGTTTAAGAGCTCTAAACTGAACTGACTGATAAGACGAGAGCTCTAAACTGACACTGAACTGACTGCCAAGCAATCAGTCAGTCAGTCAGTCTCATCAGTTTGGATTGATTGTTAGCAACTCTGCCCCCAAGAAGAACTCCTAAAACCACTATCGGCAGTACCATCAAACTCGTCAATGACTTGAGAAGTGACACATCAGGGGCTACCAAACATCATCAAGTCAGTGCGAAGCAGACTGATTCTGTCGTCTCAGAAGCGCCTAGGAGCCCGTTCAGGCAACCAGGGTTGACTCCACAGGAGTCATCGGACCTGATCTTCGGCACAAGCTTCGAGATGGCATCGCGGAGGAAGCTACGAGCGGGTAGCATGGACGATCGCATTGCGCCAGACGTGCATGAGTTCGCATCACACCTTGTACGCGATCATCCACTAGGCGAGGCCGAACAGAAGAAGGAAGCACGTAGCTCATCTCACAAGTCAAACACTTTGAATCTCAAACATCTCCCATCCGGCGTCAGCGGAGCGCAGAAGCCGCAATCTGTTGCAAAGATTGCCTTGGAACAGGTTTCTATTGATATGCTTGGAATAGCCCATGCTCAGACCAGTGCGCCATCGTATCGCTCCATACCAACGGCCACACCTGGTACCCCTCCTTACACACCAGACAAGGGCGAATTGGACCAGAAGTAGGGCGTCAGCATCACGTGCTACGTGTATGCTGGTCAAGCAGCGTACGGCTCAAACAGGAAGCTTGTATGGAGAATAGAATTTGGGGTATTACTCTAACGCCTTATACCAATGGCAAAATGATAGCCAGTCCTGACTAGTCCAGGTCCTCAAACCCAAGCCGTGATACCAGTTGTTCGTCATGGTGTTTTCTCAAGCTCTCCATCCAATCGTCCGTCTAGTGGATCAATTCCGCTATGCTGACTGGTATCGTCGTCTAGATCCTGATATTCCTACATTGCATTAGCTTCACATTGGTGCTGACGAGGTTCACGACTCCTGTATGACCAGGGTTACAATGATTGTTGCCCCTTGTCGGCAGGATATTCCGCGTCCTCGATGTCAGAATATATGTTACTTACCAAGAATTGTCCCATTTGCCATGACTACAGTCGGTTAGCTAATTGATTCTCCTAGGCCTAGAAGCTTTCAACATACCAAGCGTCCACCCTCAACGTAGTACCTCCATCCCTCTGAGGACCCTAGGTATACTAAAATCTCCCATGGTAGTTCCTCAGTGTTAAACTCCCAGAACGTCATGTACTGATATCTCGATGCTTTGTCCACTTGTTTGTGTTCCTGGTCTTGGATTCTGGATACGTGCTCGAGCCTGAAGATGCGTGTGCGGAGTAGTTCGGGATTCTTGAGCATGCCAGGCGCAAATTCATCTTTAAACCATGCTAAGAATTCGTCATGAATTTCCGAGTTAGGTTGCCATAGGACTATCATCCACATTTGGATATCGCGGGAGTCTGGTTCAGGGCGTAAGTCACCATAACATATCCTTGTGTCATGGTCTTGTGGGGCACGTACCGCCCCGCCATTCTTCCCCATACCAATTGGCATACTCATTGTAAACCCGCGTCTCTATCATCGCCTCTTTCGGAAGTTTGTCCAAGGCTGGGCGTAGCTGCGCATCCAACTCCTGCGCACTTTGGTGTTTGGGTAAATCGTAGATGGTCATGAGGCTGCCTTCGATTGCAGCTACCTCTGCGAATGTATTGTCTTCCACCTGCTCTGCAGTGCGGGCCGTGGAGTTGATCTTTGCAAGGGCAGCGGGTACATGCGTACCCTCGTACCACTGATTCGCGCCCGCGGCATCTTCGCCTAAGTCCGCCCAGGCACAAGCGATCCTTGACATGGTTTGCCTTTACGATTTGTTGTTAATTCGTTCCCGCGGAGGTGGTCAGAAGAGACGGGCGCAGATAGGTAATCAAAATCGAGTAAACAAGGCACGAGGTAAGGTAACGCAGCGGGCAGCGCAACAAAGAGGAGCACGCCCAGACTCCGCCCCCAAAGTTTTGTCTTGGGCCCCTAATCCCGGTGCTCTTAAGCAAGGAACTACTTCGTAGGGGCATGTTGATACCCTGTCTGCTGTAGGTGTTTCCCCAAGTGGCATGGGGTCTAGCGGCCCGTCTAGGCCTGACTTCGGACCAAAAATGACGCCGTAGTATTGGTGAGGAATTTGGCATTGCCAAAAGTTAATTTCACAGCTATGGGAGCACAGTCAGTCCAAAACTATGTAGTTTGCGAGCAGATCACATCGGAATCGGTAAAGAATGGGACCGTGAGATCATAATGCGCTGTTATCCGTTGAAACACAAAAGTAGCTCGAGTCATTGGTTCGACCAGATTCGGAGTGCGGCCCGGATATGGGGATCGTGCGCGGGCAAACCAATGCGCAATCACATGTCTGAAACAGGAAGTTAAGCAAAGAGAATCAGGTAACATGGCCTGCTGATCAGCATGCATCGGTTCGCTGATAGCAGAGGCATCACTCAATTTAATATACAAAGGATTGCTCAAGTAACAGGAACGCCGACCAGAAAGCCCTACAAGACATGATCGCCCAACCTCGACAAGCCACCAAAGTTTCTCGCGTATAATACCGCCTAGCGCGCCACATCGTAAATCCAGCAAGTTGGGAAAGGTGAGATCGTGAACATTTTCTTCCTCTAACCAGCCTTGTCACTTCTTCAGATTCACTATCTCTTGTGTTCATCTTGTCATCATTTCTTTCATAACAAAATGCCATCTCCGATATCAATGTGCATCTTCTTCTCATGATCGTCCCTTTTGTCCCTCCTTGGAAAGCCACGAGTAGCCCGTTCGCATCCGAGAGCGCGGCATTTGAATCGACGGTCGTCCAGATGGGATCCTCGGTAATGTCGCCGGAGGTCCGGCATGCGTGAGTACTTCTTGTTACAGTCGCCGTGTGTGCAGATGTAGACTCTTTTGGTTTCGATGCGATGAGGAATTCCAGTGCGAATGCCGTCGTTGAGTTTGTGGCACAAATCCCCTTCGCTTTCCAGGTGGTGTACAACCTGTGCAGCAGGTTGCTCGTATCCTATCGATATATCTGGCAGAGCACTCTGTCCATAACCTACGGACACACCGGGTGAACCAAGCTGCTCACAACATGTAGAGCAATCTTCATAGAAGACGTTGCAAGACGTGTTGCAGCTGGAGAGATGATGTGGACGCCCCGTCAGTGAGCGTGGATCCAGCCACGTAAGTGAGCATGAATCCCGTCCCGTAAGTGAACGTGGACGCCCCGTGAGCGAGTAGTGCTGGATTGATCTGTTTCACCTAGATGGGGGCAGCATTATGACCTGGGCATCATGCTAGAGCTTGCGCTGCGATTCCCTTTATCCGCCCGGGGAGGAGATCAGATCCCGAAAGACCGTATCATCCAATGAAGCCTATGATTGCAGCCATTTCCATCATTCCCCAGAGCGCCAAAGCCTATCGCTGTGATTCCCATCAGACGCTGCGGGAAGGGGATCAGATCCCGGACAACCGTATCCCCACTGAAACCTATGATTGCAGCCATTACAATCATTCCCAGAAGCGCTGAAGCCTATCACGATGCCAGAATTCGTGAAAGACCCGTGACTAGTGATGTAGAGCATAATCGGAGCAAGGATGCTACGTGAGTGATTAGCTAATATTAAACATAACATGATCTTTGAGATGGGGAAACGTACTTACAAATAGTGGAAACAACAACCAAAATTCAAAGAAAACATGGACGAACGCAAAGCGCCAAAAGAATTACATATAGATGTTGTGAAGCAACCATTTCGGTGTGAAAAGCGGCCCGTAGTATTCGGTTCGACAGGAGGGACAGTTCGCAACGCGCAAAGAAAGAAATACAAACCATAGTCACAGGTCTTTGCAAAAAGAAAGCCGGATAGAATCATTAAATACATACCCCCATCCATGATTGTTAGTCTTCCAACATAATCTTCTACAAGTAGAGCGATACTCACTGCATGAGGGCTGTGCTTTGTAGGTCCAGGTTCGGGACAGTAGGCATGTTCATGCTGGCCATTCGAGAACTGGCGTGTGAGACTTTGTCGAATGACTGAGCAGAGGTAATCAGTCCCTGAACTTCGAACGGTGTAATCGATGAGCGGGATCGTGGGTAATGAAGGCCGATTCCAGGTATTTCGTCAAGGAGACATGGTGTAGCTGGGTGCATGTACGGGTCGACATGGCTGGAGTCGCCTCGAAGACTGTCACTACATCATGTCAGATGACTTTGCTTATAGTCGCAATGGTAATACTTGCGGTGCAGTATTTTCGGCTGTCGTGTTCAAACTTCGATGGGTCATGGATGTGTTGTGCTCCGGCAGAGCTGCGTGTACGAAGTCCAGATCAAGCTCGTCAAGAGATGTTGCAGGATCGTCCCAACCAAGAGAATTCAACACATGAAAGTTAATCGTTGATACGACCTCGTGCGTTGGTAGCATGTGTAGGTCGAGATGATCGTTGATGTAACCACTGGAGTCGAATTGGAAGGCCATCCTAAAAGGTTACTTAAGTAGGTAATGAAAAGGTTCAGATGAGTAAATTATTTAAGTGAGACTAGCGAAACCAGGAAGGTATACTACCAGTCGCATTTATGTACTATCATCATGTTGCCTAAGGCTGCGGTGTGCCCCTCCATGCAAGCGCCCCTCCAGCTGAAGGCCACGTAGCGAAGCGCCCTTCAGCTCTTGATTCTGATCATGACTTCACTATCGTTTCACGCCTTGGCCGTAACATGCCTATCACTCTATTCGATGCCGAGATGTTCTCCAACCGTTATAAGCCATACAATGCCTGACTACCTAGGTAGGCATCTAGCGATGGCGTGGTGCCCCTTCGCCACTTTTGTGATACCTAACCTTGGAATTCTCGTTGCGTAATACCTAAGTAGCATTCTTAGCCAGCAATCTGTCGATATCGCATCAAAAACCTTAGCCAAAAGCATACCTATCACAACCTACGGTGATGCGATGCGAGGATGGCGCCACGTTGGTAATGGTGTTGGCAGGGATTTGAGGCCTTGCAAGCGCAAAAAGCGGCACGGCGCATTGTACCTAAGTACCCATACCACATCACGGCTCCTCCCTGGACAGTTTCCTGCATTTAAAGTCCAACTCGTCAATACCATTGATGTGTGCCTTTCCTCGCCACAGCGCAGGTACACCTAGGGAGCGTTCCCAAGGCCCAAGGGCCAGGCTTTCAGTAGATCGTGTCGATCGAGACCTCCTTCAGAAGTTTGCAGCAGTATATGACGTTTGACGTTCAATTATCTGACCCCTGATGTGGGCAGTAACACAAGGACCGTGTTCTTTGACTGGGCACGCGCTTCTAATGCGCGTTACGGCGCGGCAAATGTCGCGACCAAGCAGGCCTCGACACCGCTACTAACGACTTCGCTCCTTTTTCTTCTGCTCCAACATCTCGCTCTATACTTAACACTTGGCTGGAGCTTTTCTTTTCAATAGTGTTCAGGAAATCAGGTAGTAACAATCTCTCTGCCATTGACCAGCCCCATGTAGTGACCTCAGTCTATGCGAAAAGAGAGAAAAACTTCACCGTTTCCATACCGAACACACCCTTCGCCCAACATCCACGCCTCATCTGTTATGTTGGAACGATGGATCCGAGCTAAGCGCATTTCCTTTGTTCCATTGTGTTGGAATCAGTACCTAGGTAGACAGGCGCGGGAAACACCAAGGGCGGCCCTTCACCTACCCCTATAGGCAAGTTGGTCAGGCGTGCGGTCTGCAAACTTTCACCTACACGTTATGGTCCATCAAGGCACTATAAAACCAGAGCTCGATAGTATGGATTCAACAACTGCGCTTCTACTCACCCGAGTCACCTTCCAGGATGCTAAGCAAAGTTCAGTTGGCGGCGAGCGTCCTAATGGGCTGCTTCGCTACTGCATTACCTTCTTCAAACTCATCCAATGGAGCTATCAGAATTTTCGAGTCTTCATTGAGTGACCTCGCAGAAGTCTACTACCCAGGTTCGGAAGAATTCGCTAATGCTACTATACGATGGGGCGCCGGGCAAACTCCGCATTACGATATGATTGTGAAGGTTGCAACAGAGGAAGATGTGCAAGTAGCTGTGCGTAAACGTCTACTCCGATCAACTTGTATTTTAGCTAACCAGAGGATAGATCCTATACGCCAATGCGAACGACAAGCCATTCCATGCCATTTCGGGCGCTCATGCGACGACGACATACCTCAACAACATCACCAATGCTGTTGGTATCTATCTGCGGGGTATGAACGACATCGTCATCGCCGATGACGGAGACACCGCTCTCATCCAAGGTGGCATTCTGAATGGCGATGTCACTGACTTTCTCTGGGCCCATGACAAGCAAACGATGACAACAGCCTGTGCTTGCGTTGGTTACATCTCTCCTATCCTCGGTGGCGGTCACGGCTGGAACCAAGGACGTTACGGCCTGGCATCTGATCAGCTCATATCTGCGCGCATGGTTCTCGCCAATGGTACCGCTATCACTGTCAACGAGAACAATCCGGATCTGTTTTGGGCGATATGTGGTGCTGGTCATAATTTCGGCGTCGTGACGGAGGCTGAGATCAAGATCTATGACAAAAAGCCAGATGTGGACCAGTGGGCAGTCAGCGGCTACTTCTATACGCACGACAAGATGGAGGATGTTGTATCAGTCGCGAACAGCTGGATGGTGATGGCAAACAGGTCAGTGAGCCTTGAACACTACGTTGTGTTCTCTTTCGATCCTGAAGTGGATCCGGTAAATGTAAGTCTACATCCATTGCTATGCTCATACACCACAACTAACGTCACTAGCCCATTGTAATCATCTGGGTCATCTACCAAGGCGCCAGCACCGTTCCGACGCAGTACACCGACCCTCTCGTCGCACTCTCGCCCATTTCTACCGACTCCGGCGTGACCGACCTCGCTGGTGTGAGTAAGTACACAGGCGCCGACCGCAACGGCCCATCGTGCACCAAAGGCTTCACTCGTTCTCTAGTCCCCGTATCAGCAGACACATACGACAATCCCTCTCTCCGTAAAGTTCTCGACATTATGGCAACCTTCCCCCCAGAGTTCCGCAGCTCAGCCGTCCTACTTGAAAGCTACTCTACCAATCGCGTTGGCGAGATACCTAGTGATAGCACAGCATACCCGGACCGAGACGGCCAGCTGCTGTTCTCGCCGTTCATGACGTACGAGAAGGATGCTAGTCTGGATGCAGCAGCGTGGGGTTTTGCGGGCGAGATACGCGATACTTTGATTGAAGGGACAAACAAGACCTACGAGGCTTACATCAATTACGCGAGGGGAGACGAGACGACTGAGGAGCTCTATGGGTATGAAGCGTGGAGACTGGAGAAGTTGAGAAGGCTGAAAAAGGAGTACGACCCTTTTGGCAAGTTCAACTTCTTTGCTCCAATTCTGTGAGCAGTTTTGTTTGAGGACGAAAGGAAGAATGCTTGGGCGGATGGCAGGTGGTACAGTCGCCGGATTCAACCACCGGTGCCTGAGTTGGTCACAAACGTAGTATAGCCTGCTCCCAACAAGATGTTACACGTAGACAGTAAATTGCGCGTACCTAACCCGTAGTTCACGCTTATTCAGGCGCTTACTGATAGCTCGTTCCGCCACATCCGCACACTACAGCCTATCTAGTCACATCGCTTCCATGCTTCCGTATGACTCCGCACCCATCTAGTGCTCAACTATCGGTTCGTGCTGCACTTGTGAATCGATAGTGGCTGAATCAAATGGCTCGTGGTGGCTGATGCATCCGCAACGCGGGACGCGTACATACGTTGCGAGTAGATATAGAGAGGCATGTAATGGTATGCTGCGATAGCATGCCATCCTTTTGAATTAACTTATGCAATTGCAAAGATGTTCAGACAGTCGCTTGAATCTACACTATTGGGCGAAGACGACCGGATTCAACTTGTGGACCCTTCGTTCACTCTCAAGGCGTTTGCAGATGAACAGAACCCGTTCGACGCAATGACTGGAGCAATCACGAATAGTGAAGAGGCGTTTTCGGACGGAGCTACATCTCCCTCTAGCATGTGGTCAGAATTGAGTCGTCCAAGCAGCAGCCCATCCTCGACATCAAGGACGCAGCTGCCGAACACCAACATACTGGCTCGTCGCCCACTGGTATCTTCGCACACATTCCCGAAATATAAACGTGAACGGAGTTCGGTAGGCCAAGAGCCGCAGGAAGCGAAGGAAGCAATACTTCAGCTTTCGCCGATAGAAGATCCAACGAAGGCGTTCAGACTGGAGGCGCCTTTGATATACGCCACCAAGACGCGCAATATTCCACGATACCAATTGCAGCGACAGTTCGATCGTAGCGAGTCTGTGCCCAAGTTGCACATTCGCGCAGTCCCTCTACGCGAGACTCGATCTCTCTCAGTACCGGCTGCCCACGTACTACGAGATCAGCAAATCTCTTATAATGAAGAAGAAACGCTTTACAGCATGGATCTCTTTGAGATGCGCGGTCGAAAAGCCGGAACGCTCCCTGGTAGTATCCAAATGACTTCTGGGAAGTCTCTCTGGGGCGGCGAGTGGACGCGATTCTGGCATGTTACAAAATGTCAGGCTAAACACCATGTTTGTGATTACAGAGGGGTGTGTGAGCCAGAAAAACATGTTCTTTATTGTGTCAAGAAAGGTGTGTGGGAGGATGCTGAGGGTGTAGTCGTTGCGCGTGAAGAGACAGAGGGGCTGGGAGCATGGTATGCCAATGGACTGCTTGTGGAAACAAGATGTCTATCGAATGAAGCAGGACATGTTTTGGAGATGACGGAGGAAACTGAGAGAGATGGAAAGAAACGCGATTTGGTGATGGCGTGCTGGGTAATGAAGCTGTGGATAGCGGAAGAACTCCGGTGGGAGGGAAATTGAGAGCTGTAGTGAGGCGCCAAAAATAACGCAAGATCTGTAGGTTCGGACGAAACAACCATTCTTAACCTCTGTAGACTATCTCTGCTGTTCGGCGCAACCTCGTAATCGCATCATAAGCGCGGATTGTTGCCGATGAAGACCGAGGGAACATCTGCACTGTGCGGTACCTACCTAGGTAGGCATGGAATGCTGCGTGGACCCTGGCCACGTGTTTGAGCCTGTCGATGCCCTGCGTGTCGCGATTCTTGCAACGTGAAATCTCTTCGTCTTGTTTCTTCCAAAAGCAATCACCTGCGACAGCGACCAAGATGGAAAATGGAGTTGCGCAGATCAAGCGTGCAGATAGCGTCTACTTCGGCGCGCCTGCTAGACCGAGCGCCACAGGCCAAGGGGCGAAGAGCCACCGCCTCAGTCCGCCCATGATTCCTGGGATCATCGCTCAGAGGGGCATTTGCGACTTGGGCGATTCTGAGCACTATGACCCGATTATTCTTATCTTGATGCTACTGTCTATTTCAATGCTCTGAACCACCCTCCATCATCTTGCCAGCCGTTACCTTGGGCGTTCGAAGCCCTGTCGCCGCCATGCCGCTCATCACTCCCTCCCGCCTCGCCATCATCATCGTCTCCTTTTCGCTCATAACTTTCTTCTGGACTTTCGGCCTGCCGCACCAAACCCCCCAACCTTCGATACCTGCCATCGACCACTATGACCATAAGAATGTGCATACCGACCCGATAATACCGCCCCCCGTCATCGAGACACCGCTCGCGACAACAACAAGCCCGATAGCACATGGAGATCACCCTACTGAAACAGATGACCATAGATGGGACGACAAGGGAGCACAAGGTGGCAAGGGACAGGCGAAACCGCCTGCGCCTACCAAGACAGGCATTGTGGATTACGAGAAGGATGGCGGACGATGGGAGGACAAGGAAAAGTCCAAGGGCGGTAACAAGTCCCAGCACAAGGCAGACGCAAGCGCAATCGCGGTCCCTACAACACTAGCCACCGAGGCTATACCCGCTTCCAAGAGTGCGGATGCAGCCAATGCGAGTGTTGCGCCTGCGAAGCCTGCCGAATCAGTTTCTGCACAAGTCGTCGAGA
This sequence comes from Alternaria postmessia, assembly GCF_024291825.1. Classification (NCBI taxonomy): domain Eukaryota; kingdom Fungi; phylum Ascomycota; class Dothideomycetes; order Pleosporales; family Pleosporaceae; genus Alternaria; species Alternaria postmessia. Next base: position 21,629 of record NW_026260249.1, on the reverse strand, counting down.
AGTTCTGCAGCGATGCCGACGGAGCCAAAGACGTCATGGTCGTGCTCAAGACGTCCAAAGCTGAGATTGAAAAGCTCAGCGGCCATCTCAGCAACCTCCTGTCCTGCGTCCCTACCTTCGCCATCTTCAGCGACCACGCCGGAGAGTTCCAAGGACACAAAGTATACGATGCGCTCGATTCTATCAGCCACGACGTCAAGTTCAAGAACAACGAGTTCCAGGAATACCAGCTTATGCATGCTGACGCAGAGCACAAGCCGGACGCGAAGAAGACGGCAGACTTGGATAAGTGGAAGTTCTTGCCCATGGTCTACAAGGCATACCACATGAACCCCAGCGCCAAGTTCTTCGTCTTCCTCGAAGCCGACACGAGCTTGAGCTGGACGAACGTACTGCAGTGGTTTAACAGGCTGGACTACCGGATACCCTACTACAGCGGAGCTCCTTACTTTATTGCCGGCACACAAGTAGCGCAACGCGGAGCAGGCATCTTCTTGTCACAGGGCGCTATACGACGATACGCCAAATCCTACGACGAAATTTACCAGACCAAATGGGAAAAGGACACAGGCACAGAATGCTGCGGCGACCTGATGCTGGCGAAGGCCCTTGGAGACGCACACGTCGAGTTCTACGCTTCTTGGCCTCTCCTCCAGAGCGAGCAGCCAAGTACACTGGACTACACCAGGAAGCACTGGTGTGCTCCTGCAGTCTCGTGGCATCATATCGATGGTAATGACCTTACCAGGCAATGGGATATTGAGAAGAAATGGACCACCGCCAATGGCTGGAAGAAGCCATATCTGTACCGTGACGCTTACCACGACTCTGTCGAACCGCACATCGAAACGCAGAAAGTGGGTTGGGACAACTTGAGCCAGGACACGAAGATCGTCGCACCAGAAGGACGGCAGAAACAGATGAAAGAGGATGCCGAGAAGAAGAAAAAGGAGGGCCAAGAGCACGATCTAGGAGAACCAGAGGACAAACCCAAGGAAGAAGCTAAACCTCAAGGAGAAGAGAAGAAAGAACCCAAACCTCAAGTAGAGGAGAAGAAGGAGCCCGAGAAAATCAAGGTCGACAACACACCACCACCAGACTCCCGGATCTACCAAGAAGCTGGCCCCGGCTCCAAATCTAAACGCGAAGAGAAGAAGGACGGCAAGAAGGGTGACAAGAAGGGTGACAAGAAAGAAGACAAAGATAAGAAACCAGAACCGCCTAACTGGGATAAGCTCGCCGAGAAACACCCCGACGCGGCGGACAGCTCTGAGCGCTGCCAGAATGTCTGCCAGCAAGTTGAGGACTGTTTACAATGGCGGTACACGACCAAAGGAGATGGAGAATGTCATCTCAGCAAGGTGGTTAGGTTGGGTGGGAAGGTTGGTGATGACCAGTGGACGAGTGGGTGGTTAGTCGACAGGATCCAGGGGCTCACTAAGGAGTGGGCGTGTAAGGAGGTTAAATGGAGGTTTTATCAGTGAGTAGGGTTGAGCGTTGAAGTGGTTAGATATGGGTAAAAGGATGGTGTTCTGGTGTTTGTATGTTCGTGTTGTGGCATTGAGAAGAAGGCTTTCTGTATAGTGTTAAGCTGACGAGGCTGCTATAAGTGGTGGAAATTGTTGTATATACCCTTTTTTATTGTAATGTACATGTTGATGGTACAGGACATGTAATATTGATGTGCTGGCCCTGTTTCATCATACCTTCCTACACTGTCCATTGTGCTCGTCGTCATTGATGCGCTTGCGAATCAGTCGAGAAGAGGCATACGCGAGAAGTCGGTTCGGTCTTCTAGAACTACGGCTCTGGTCTCTCGCTACCGTCTTACTCACGAGTGGGTCTTCTCTAAACACTTGATTCACTACGTATCACTCGTAGCACACAACAAGATTCTCTTTCCTCTTTTCATAGAACACGAGTCACAACGCGTGCTTTCACTTTTGTCGAAAGACCTCTACCCATTTACAAAACTATTTGTAATATCCACATTGCACTCACAGTCTTAAGTTATCTGAAAAGTTACAACTCACCCATTTTAATACCTTATTATCTACGCATTCAAATTTAGTCTGATCGGAACTGGCGGGAAGATGCCACTGGCTCGTCTCTTCAATCGATCGCTCAGGCGATGCTTCCAAGGACGGCTTCCTCCTCCTGAAGGCCCAATACTCCTTGCGATGGCATGTTGCTTGGGGCAATTCAATTTGGATATGACCTGTGTAAAGAAGAAAATAGGCAAGGGCGAGGCTTTGTTGAAGAAAGTATAGATGGACTGTTAGGCAAGAGTCCGCATAGAGTCACATTTCCAAGCCTAAGCAAAATCGGTACGGCGTTCAACCAATCACAACTTCGAAGTTGTATTTATGGCGTATCTACACTGATTCATGCACCCCATTATTGGCACCTTCCCACGCTTGACCTGGAATGGTAGGCGCTATACGCCTTCTTGGCTACTTTCCATTTGCCGGTGGCTCGTACGACAACAAGTCCTTCTATGTACGCCTTGCATTGCCTCCAACAACAGAAGAAGTTAGAAATCCATAGCCATCATCTACGTCCCGTCTATGTTCTGAGCGCCCACCTCCCACAAACCATGGAGCCTGACGCTATCTCCCAAATTAAAGCGCTACTAAGCGCAGCCCCAAATCTTCGCTCTCAACTCAGCAACGCCGAACGTCTCCAGCTCAGCGGGTTAGCTGAAGCACTCAGAAATGAATTGGAAAGACCAGATGAAGCCGTATTCAGGGTTACCTTCAATGACGTAAGTTGATGCGTCGTGCAGCTTCTTCCAGATTCGCGGGGTTGTATCGTCCATGACTCGTGACTAGCACTAATAGTTAAGGTAACCAGCCTGGACATTATCTGGCTATACGATTAGGCATACAATGGGGAATCTTTGAAGCACTGGGCTGCCATGGTGATGAGGGCAAGTCGAGTGTGCAGCTTGCGGAGGGTACTGGGGCGGATGTGCGATTAGTTGGTAAGTAAGCGTTCATCGCGAACATGTTGGGAAGTTCTCCAATTTTGTCTTATCATTACTCTAAGGTGATACTGATCATATCATTCCAGCTCGCTTTCTGCGTCATCTAGCAGCGAATGGCACAATCCGTGAAGTCGGACTCGATACCTACGCAAGCACTCGACTCTCAGCATCTTTGAGGCAAAAGTCTTTCAAAGATGCTATACATTTCATGCAAGTCCTTGGATAGGACCCAGATATGCAAAACTAGTATTGATAAGCCTTAATACTGATACCGCACCTGCAAAAGGTATGACGACTTCTACAACGTGGGCTGGAAAGTACCTTCATTCCTTGACTCGATATCTCATCGCAATCCCGCCGATATCAACAACGGCCCCTTCCAACATGCACATGGTTTCTCTGATAAATCACTGTACACATACTTTGATGAAGACCCAGCGATGGGAGCGCGGTTCGGCGGTATGATCCAGATGTACAATGCTGGTAAGCCGTTCTTTTGGGAGAACGGTTATTACCCTTTCGATGAACGCTTGGTTACCGGAGGTCCTCAATCTGATGACGATGTGCTACTTGTGGACATTGGAGGCGGGGATGCCGGAGATTTAGGCCTGTTGCGGAAAGCACTGGGAAAAGAAGTAAAGGGTCGGCTTGTTCTGCAAGAGTTGAAACATATCGTTGATCGGACCGTGGAAGACGGGTTTGAAGCGGAGGTAGGCGATTGGAACCAAGTTCAGCCGATTAAAGGTACACTACCAGAATTATATCGTGCTGTTACCAATACTAAGATGTGACTTGTAGGAGCGAGAGCGTATATGCTTCAACACATCCTCCACGACTTTAGCAGCGACGATGCATGCCGTCGCATACTTCGCAACATCATTCCCGCTATGGAGCCCGGTTACTCTAAGCTCCTCATCAAAGACCTTCTCATACCCGATCGAAATGCACCATGGGCATTCACGGCTTTGGATGTCAATGTTATGCAATCACTTTCTGGTCAAGAGCGGACTGAGTCACAATTTCGCGAGCTACTTGATTCTGTGGGACTGAAAATTGAGGGCATCTGGGGTCACAAGAATGCGCTGGATGTTGTCATCGAAGCCTGCCTGCCCTAGGAGGAGAGTCTTACGCTGTTTACAGGACTTCCCATTCGTGATGACATGATTCCTCACTTGGTATAACATACTTCTCCCACCCCTCCTTCGTATCTGCCTCCTTCCACGTTTCCATATCACCCACTACACCATTCTCATCTACCTTCCAAATACCCCCTTCCACCATGCCCAGCCAGTTCTGAAGTACACACGCTAGACTCTGCGATTGGAAATATTCAAGAGACTGTCTCCCACGCGAGTATAATTGTGTAAAGCTGTCGTTCCCATGCTGTCTGCAGTCCATAAATTTCTGCCCATCACTACTCCTCGCGTACTGATTTCCCCCGATAGCAAAAGGCAGCACGAATGAGATCTGGTCTTCTAGGCTTTGGTGGCCGTATTCAGTAGGCAACAGATACAAGCCAGAAGGGTAGATTCTAACATCGCGATAGTCGAAAAAGTGTGGCATCCGAGCGTCAAGATCTCGCGGGTTCCAGGTTGGATTTTCGAAGAAGTTGAGTTCAGATCGAAAGAGTAGGATGGGTGGTATTTCATCTTTGTCTTTAGACATGTGCGAGCGAAAAGGTTGGTCGGGAAAGTCTGATGAGGTGATGACGCGGAGACCTGGGGCTATTTTCTTGAAACGCGGGCGGCGGGCACGAAAGAGGAAGTTGTATGCAAATCGTTGCGGTAGGCTTATAGTTTTGCGCACGTTGTTTTCGAGGATGCCGCATATGGGCTGCGCGGAGATGCTTTCCATAGGCATGTGACTCTCTATCGCCTCAACGAGCTTGTCCCAGATCTCCAGGTTTCTTTTCATCATAACCTCGTTGTACGGAACGAAGACCCAATTCGAGGGATCCCGGTTTTCCCTTAGAGCAGGCCATTCTTCCCTGAGCTTGCCTCCTCTTTCTGGTGTGGCCTGAATACTTCCTTGGCGAATCTGGGAGAGCCAGAAGCTAAGGACGGTCTCTAGCGGATACCATTTCCGTTCATCCATACCGTCCATGTCATACAGTGTTAGAGCCAATATGCACAAATTTGTTTTCTGGTCGTATCTAAATCTCGTAAGCTCGGCGTTCTGATATACTACCGACAGCATCAAGTTCACTTACATCAGTCCACAAGTATGTCCTGTCCCAAAGTGCCCCGCCTGGTACAAAACCAAACGCCTTCTTCTAATGTCCTTTTGCTTCTCACCTGTACGGGATCCGTAGTCCCATGGCCACAGCAAGTCCTCGAATTCGAACATATAACTTGGTCCAGAGAGACCAGATACCCAGTGAAAGAATGATAGACATGTTTCACTCTCTTGTGCATATGGATCTTGGGCTTGCTCGAGGAATTGGATGAGCTCGGCTGAGAGATCAGACCGTGCGGCTTCGGCCTTTTCCCCATGTAACTGAAACCAGCTTTTGGATTGTGAGGTTAGTGTTTCTGGAGAGCGGCCTGAGCCGACCCAGCCATGCTGCACGATTTCGTTGTGGAGCTCGATGCAACGTTCGACGTTCATGGCTGATGAGTATCTACTATCATAAAGAGCAAGAATAAAGTATCAAGGATGGATAGTACCGGATTTCTGGGTAAGCAAGAGACTATGTGGCTTGAGTTAAGTACGACACTGCGCCGCAAGGCTACAGTGCATGGACGCAAACCTAGTCTGAAAGGGGACTAATAGCCAAGACGGTCGACTTGGAAGTAAGGCCCAGGGGAAAGTAGCAATGATACGGAAAGACTCGAAGAAACGCACTGTGTACCACCAAACCAGTAAGTGGAAATGATACCCATGGCCTCTGGTAGTGTTCCAGTGCTCAAATAATTTCAGAAGGTACTTTTGCTTTGAGTTTCTCTCGAAGAGAGCATAGTTCGATAGTAAGACCAGTCCAGGAGTTACTCATCTCTTTTGCTCTCTAAGCACTCATATCTGCAGACCCTCTCTTACATGAATTCATCATGGTCAGTTGCTCCGCGATAGTCATCGTGTAGTTGACGTCTCTCGTGCTCTAGGGTAGTTCGCCGCAGAAATAATCTTTCGCCACCAAAGCCTTTTCACGTCGTTGATCAAGTGACAGTAAAGATTCCTTGAAGAACCTGTCCCGAAAAGTGTCCAATCTGGTAATCCTAGAGATCCAGAGTTGCAGGTCTTCCTGATCGACTACAGACGCGTCACCCCAGTTCCGAACGACCAAGTGCTCCATTGCGGTGTCCAGGTTGCTGGTCATATCTGATATTACGAAGACGTGATCATACAAGGCCGGCGTAAGCTGTGGCTTCTCGGATGGACGGGTGAGAGCGGCGAAGAGGCGCGCCATAGCATAGTTCTGGAATTCGGCCACTTTCAGATCGTCTCCTAGAAGCCAAGCCAGTATTGCAGCCTTGACTGCCCAGTCCATAGTCTTGGGTTTTTGGCGATTGACATCCATCTTCAGATCCTGGACACCGTTGGCGATGTCTAGCGGGACGACCGAGCCAGATAGTTCGGTGTACTCTCCCGTGTAAACCCACTGTACAAACAAGTCAAGCACATCAAGACAGTGCATCCCAAGAAGCCAGATCTCTGGTACAGGTTTGCCTTCGCCTGGGAATGTCGGCAAATTTCGATTGGAGATTGATCGCAGTAACTCATAGGGTATATAGCAAAAACCGGGACTGCAGTTATGAGGAGCCAGACGCACCTTGAACGCGCGAAGATCGCCGGCGCTGTGATAAGTGGTCAGTAAGTGCTTAGGGAGGATCAACGGCGCCACTGACAAAGCAACCAGATGTACTCTCTTTGAAAAACGATCTAGCGCAGGCGGCTCATCTGCTGGAGCAGACATTTCACGGTGAGTCCTCTTGCTTTTCAAGCGCATATTCGACCCGGAGGTTGGATCGATCGTAGTTGTGGAGAGCGATGATATATAGGAATTTTTCTGAGGATGAGAGGCTTTAAAATATTGGAGCACGCGGAGTCTTCTCACTCATTCGTTGGTAGAGATGTGCTTTGGCTCGCCTTGTGAGCGCGGTAAGCTCACCTCTCACCTCCTACCTTCACTTACGCGAGCGCCAAAGAGCGTCTGCTCAGGTCTTAACCTGCAAGCAGAATTCGCATCCTGGGTTCTGCGCACTTGTCGTCATTACAACTAGCGGTCGACGCCTGGCAGCCAAGGCGCACTTGATATTTGAGGAAGCATTCGTTCGAGCATCCAAAGCCAATTGAAGGTGTGATTAGATACCTAGTGTAATCTCTTCACTGGTCGTTAGAGACTGCTGTGTCATCTCTCCTAGGGAAAAAAATTCCAGATATTGTGCGAGATTTACGCTATCGTGATAGTGGCTCTTGGTTTGCGCATACGCAAGAAGGCGGCAGAAAAGCTACTCATGAATGCGCGCTGATTGCGTTGTAGAGGCGTCGCGAGGCAGAACGGTCAGGTCGCGCATCCGCCCCAAAACGCGCCAAGACCCCAGCACATGACCGCGCGCACCCTCCTACCCCATCCAAACTCACACGAATACAAACCTCATTTCCTCATCCCGAAATCAATTCTTACAAAAACAAGCTTCTCTCAACAGTCGCATCACCGTCGTAATCAATCAATCCAGCTATCGTTTCAAGCCCAGCCTCACCGCCGAAAGAGTCGGTATCCCAGCCACGCCAGCCTGTCCAGCCCCTCCCACCATGGACGCGACCCAACCACCTTGCTGGCGCACGCACCCCGCCACGTCTGTACAAAAGTTGCCGCATGCCACTTGCAGTAGACCCTACTACTTGGCCTGCAGATTTCTTCGCTGATATTACTAAATCAATTATCCCTCAACTCACTCGTCAAACTCAACACTTTACCATACGATTCTTCGTTGTTGTCGTTGTTGTTGTTCCAGTTTACCACCACCATCCTTGACATTGGCTTGCTTCCGGGATATCACTTACGACACCACTACTAAAGGGTTGCTTGGACGATAGCTAAGCTTGGTCCGACCGACACCACTGCGTTATACAACATTCACCTGTTTGCGCTGAAGACACAGTGCGCATACAATTGTTCATCCTCAACTCTTGACATTTGACTGACTTTTGAAACAGAAACATCTTGAGCACTATCGCATAGCATCACACCGCCGCAACTACTCTTCACCAACCACTACTCCGACTACCATCTACGAGACCCCCTCGTAGCCACCACAACAAACCGCAATCATGCAGCGCAACATTGTCATCTTTCTCATTATCCTTATCCTTTTCATCCTCATCGCTGCTATCGCCTACCTGATCTACTACCTGCAAACCCGCATGGCCGTCGGCGGAACCGCATCGTCTGTCTCTGACATGACAGAGAACGCGTAGACGACACCACTACAACAAAACACCATGATACAACAGGAAGATTAAGAAAAGAGACATTTAACGACGATACGAAGATAGTACAACATATGGGTCGATCTCAGATTTGGAGATTGAACACTGCATGGCATTGGCGTTCTTGGAACTGCATGGATATGCAACCTACAACAGGAGTTTGGGATTCATTGGGCAAGAAAAGTGATAAAACACTTGAGAAGTTGAAACGAGGATAATGCAACTGAAGCAGCCATGTTGGTTGGGACTGGGCTTTTGGATACCCGCAACGTTATTACGTTACTTATATATGTATATATGTTCGCGCATGCATGGAATTGAACGACATAACTATTGAACACACTTTCAACTATGTTCCGCAATGTGACTTTGATTATAGGCCTGTTGTTTAGTCTGTGGACCTGGGAACAGAATCGTATTTCGTCTTAGCTAAGGAGAAGTATACTCGAATGTCCTGTATTATTTCAAAAGTGTTGTTAACATTCTAATCTTATTTGGAGACAAGCATATCAAGTATCCACAAATGGCACGATGCGCCCGCAACAACATTCTCACGAACAGGGATATATCGTCTGTCACACACTAAGTGGTCACACTTAGTGTCTTATGTATAGTTTTGTGACCTCTGATGGTAATGGATAGAAAGCAAAAAGTTCGAATCGCTTCGAAGAACCATTGGAACTCCTTGTTGTCCTTTCCAAAAGAACTCGAACCTAACCAAAGAAGTCCCTTATGGTACAGTTAACGCCTATACACCATACTCGCTTAAATGGAATCAAAGTCTTCGTGAGAGACTCTAGACGCACTGGTGAAACTTTGTGGGGCGGAGGTGTAACGGACAAAGATGAGGATCCTCCGCTTGTGGTATCAACGGAGACGCGGTGGGCAATTTGAGCAACGTCAGCTTTACGACGGGTGAGTCTTCAGGTAATTGAAGACGAGAAATGCTCCGGAGGCGTCAACGGAGACACCGTGGGTGATTTAAAACACAGCGGAGACAGCGAAAAGGGAGGCGTTACTGGAGAGAATAGTCGTAGCGGGAGCATGTTCTCGATTGACATGGCGGGCGCGAAGTCCGTTCGAACTTTGCTGGTAAGCACCATTTTTGATGGCGAATTCGGTTGCGTATACTATTCGACTTGAAGTGAATTAGTGGCCTGTCATTACGGCGTCGTTATTGTCATCACCATTTTCGCATTTTAGAGGCTGGTCGCTGGTTTCGGAAAAGACTAGGTGACTCTCATAGTATGCCAGCATCTGCAACGCATTAATAGCAGTACAATTTCGATAGTCATGGCAACGCACCTTTTGCGGACACTTTTGGTAGACGTGTTTGAGAGGATGTTGTGTCTTTTGATTATTGTTCCACACGAGGTATGCGAACTTTTCGAGTTCGCCTGTCTTGGGGTTCTTCGTCTGCTCCACTGTGTCGATCTCGTGGACGTCGTGTTCCCACGAGCCTGGTGGTGGACTCCATTGTGCCACTTTCTTCTCCTCCTTGTCTGCCTTCGCGCGCTTGGTGCTAGACGCAAGAGTCTCCGACTCTGATTTCCTTCCCGCAAGCGACGGTCGGCCCTTGCGCTTTTGGCCCTTGGGCTCTGGACGGCCTCCGATACTCTTGAAGTACTCGTTCAGTACGTCGATGGCTCCCTCCATGTTTTCCTCTGACTCCCATGTCCGGTCTTTGGGGTCGTCGTAGCCTTCCCATTTGACGTCGAATTGGAGAACGCCCTACCACTGTCAGTGTTTGCGTGTGGTGAGGTAGGTGTTTGTACACACTCTTTGGAATCTGTGGTTGAAGATGGCTTCAACGACATATCTGGCGCATTGTTAATGCGGTGTGATCCCTGGGTATATGAATATGCGTATACTCGTCTTCTCCCACCTCACTGTCATCCTCCTCATCTTCTACAGGATCGACTTGTACTGGTTGTCTTCCTTTTCCCTTTGTGGTCGCTTGCGCGGGGACTTCTTCGCTGTCCGAGGACTCGTGATCGCTGAGAGCAGCTATGTAAGTTAGCTACCGTATGCTAAGTACATTACGCGTAGGGTGAAAGCGCGAGAAGGCGGGCGCGACTCACGAGGCATCTTGAATCGCGGTCGCTAATGATGGCGCACAGAGATGTGGGATGGGCTGAGCTTTTTAGAGCATGAGGCGATTCGGATAAGCGCAATTGTTTGTGCGCGATACGTGACCAGTGATTGTGGTGGCAGCTTGGGGCAGCAAGCGTCAGGGCAATTCGCAGGGTTGGAGCTGGCGACGGAAGGCGCGTTCGCGACTCGCGGCCGTGCACAGGAATGCCAAGCCCCTCTGGGGAAATTTCGAGACTGACATGGCAGCTGTTTGGATATACCCCACCACCCCTCACTACTAAACATACCCAGGATTCCCTCCTAGTGTGTATCTGTAGTTTGAAGAGTCTCCGGAATCGTGTGTTTGCTTCTTCAGCGGGCATTTCTCCAACCATGGCGATGCGTAAGTTATACAGGCTGCAACAGCTTCATTATCTCCGAAACTTCACAAAGATGAAGAGAATGCTAACTTGTTAAATTGCAGAGGTCGACCTTTCCAACGGTATGCTTCCGAATCTACCACGAAATTATTACGAATCATCCACGAATGACGACTGACAAATCGGCTTGTAGCGCAGGTGATGAAGGATGAAGCGGGCAGGCCGTTTATCATTGTCAGAGAGTATGTGGGCTGCTGAGAATAGGCTTTGAGATTCCGTCCGAGAAATCAGCAGCTAATTCCGGGACAGTCAAGGCAAGAAGTCGAGGCAACACGGCAACGATGCGGTCAAGTCCCACATTCTGGCGGCCAAGACCGTCGCGAACCTTGTCAAGAGCTCTCTGGTATGCAGAATTGTTGGACTCGAGAAAGTTAGAGCACTGGCTCACAACATCTAGGGACCGCGAGGACTGGACAAGATCTTGATTTCGCCCGATGGAGATATTACGGTCACAAACGACGGCGCTACCATTCTATCCCAGATGGAAATTTCCAACCACGTCGCGAAGCTGCTAGTCGAACTATCCAAATCACAAGACGACGAGATTGGCGACGGAACCACTGGTGTCGTAGTTTTGGCGGGCGCACTCCTCGAACAGGCAGCGGACCTCATCGACAAGGGTATCCACCCCATCAGGATAGCAGACGGTTACGACCAGGCTTGCGAGGTTGCTGTGGCCAAGCTGGACGAGGTCAGCGACGAGATCAACTTCTCCAAGGACAACACGGAAGAGCTGTTCAGGGTTGCAAAGACAAGTTTGGGCAGCAAGATCGTCTCCAAGGCGCACGACCAGTTTGCCAACATCGCCGTAGATGCTGTGCTTTCGGTCGCCGATCTGGAGCGGAAAGATGTCGATTTCGAACTCATCAAGGTTGATGGCAAGGTCGGTGGATCGCTCGAGGACACATTACTTGTCAAGGGTGTCATAATAGACAAGGACTTTTCCCATCCGCAGATGCCGTCAGAGGTCAAGGACGCCAAACTCGCCATCCTCACATGCGCATTCGAGCCACCGAAGCCCAAGACCAAGCACAAGTTGGACATTACCAGCGTGGAGGAGTTCAAGAAGCTACAAAACTACGAGTCAAACAAGTTCACTGAGATGATTGAGCAGATCAAGGAGACTGGCGCCAATGTAGTAATATGCCAATGGGGTTTTGACGACGAGGCCAACCACCTTCTTCTCACAAACAAGCTGCCCGCTGTACGGTGGGTAGGAGGCCCAGAGATTGAGCTGATCGCCATTGCGACCAACGGACGCATCGTACCGCGTTTCGAAGACCTCAGCGCGGAGAAACTGGGAAGCGCAGGCATCGTTCGGGAACTGACGTTCGGAACTACACGAGACAAGATGCTGGTCATCGAGGAGTGTGCGAATACACGAGCTGTCACAGTCTTTGTTCGAGGCAGCAACAAGATGATCATCGACGAGGCCAAGCGATCGCTACACGATGCCCTCTGTGTCGTCCGAAACTTGGTGAGAGACAACCGTATCGTATACGGCGGAGGTGCCGCGGAAGTAGCTTGCTCGCTCGCAGTCGAAGATGCGGCAGTCAAGGTAAGCACTATCGAACGCGAATGCGGGACGGCGACTTACATTTTACAGAGCCCCGGTATTGAGCAATACGCGATGCGCGCCTTTGCTGATGCCCTTGACGCAGTACCCATGGCCCTGGCTGAGAACTCCGGTCTCAGCCCCATCGAAACCCTCGCTAACATCAAGTCCCGACAAGCCAAGGAGAAGAACTTCAGGTTGGGCGTCGACTGCATGCAGACGGGAAGTAACGGTAAGTGCCCTTCTCGTTCGTTGTTATCCAACAATCTTCCCCACGTCTCTTTGTATCATTCCCACTTGCCTCACCGCTATCAAGCATAGCTGCATTACGGACTATTCCCGGGAGACCCGAGACCCGTGTTGCATACAACTTGCCGCATCCAACGCCCCCGTGGGGTGGGGTGTGTCCCCCCACGCGGCGCTACTTGCTGCGCTGGCACGAACGCAACTACAAGTGGAGATGAGCAGGAGTCATCTGAGACCTTCGCTATGCTGTCATTGTTATGCGCAACGTCATGGGCCACATTGGTGGCTGATTTATCGAAGATCGTGCTAACGTGGCGTTATTCGCAGACATGAAGGAACACTTTGTGATCGATCCCTTGATCTCGAAGAGGCAACAACTGTTGCTCGCTACACAGCTGTGCCGTATGGTACTCAAGGTATGTACCGTAACTTTCCCCCTTGTTTCGTAACATATCGTCGCTTGTTGCACCGCACGCTACTTGGTGTTACTCCCTTTCCCGCCATCCCTTCCGCATTTCCCTCCCGTTTGTGCTACCTCGCTCGACTTCCTCCCTTGCATTCTTTCTCTGGATCGAAGGCACGGACGGGGAAGCGAGGAGGCGAGACCAAAGAAACACGGGTCTTTGTGTGCGGGTTTGCATTGTTCGTTACACACCATCACTTTGTGTTACGCCGATTATCTTGACCGCCTGTATTGCTTGCGAGTAAAGCTAATAACGCCGCACAGATCAACAATGTGATCATCGCTGGAAACGACGACCAGGATTTCTAGACGCCATCACGCCGTACCTGTCATACCGATTGGTATGTGCCTGAGCGATGGGCGCAAGTAGCAAACGAAGCGCAAGGGCATGTTGGATGGCAACGTAAAGAAACCATGTCTAAGGCGTTAATACCCATAGACTATCCAAAGTAAAATCAATACAAGCATCCCGATGCCATGATGTGCCTTGAATAGCATAGAGTCCTGTTGAGAACATGTCACCGCGGTATAAGAAAGCCATCACCACATGTTTGCAGCGGAATGCTCCTTCGTGACACGAAATGAATCCTTCGTTCCTACGATCAGAAGGGTTTCCGTAGGCAAATCGCAGATTCTTCTTCCCACGATGCGAACACATTCCACATATATGCATCTGCATATCCGTTTGTATGTTAAACATATCCTCCAATCGCCATTTAACAATGCGTCGTTCAGTACTCGACGGAATTGCTCAAATCAGCGTCCACTCCTGCACTCTTTTGCATCAGAATGCTGTCATTTGTCAACTCTGCGTTCAACTTCCAGATTGCCTGCCACAGTGTGGCCATTCACAAACTCAGCTAAATATTGAAGTCGATTTTGGGCTCAGCGAGCAATAGGAAGACGAATTGTAGTAGCCCATCCATGTTTGTCATGACCTAGCCTTCAGCTTATCCAAGACTTGAGAATATTCTACTCCACAGCAACAACAATGCAGACTGGCGAACCTTCCTCTCAGATCCAAGAGATCGTTTTTGTCAAACACATGAAATCTGTGAACAGAAACGAGACATCGGACACAGTGTGTTGACTTCCCCAACAACTGACAGCGTTTTTCTTTTGCAGATACATCTAGACACCGTCACGTTCATGCTTTATCAGACAGGATTACGCCAAGAACAGTGGTTGACTTCAACGAAGTTACCGCTAAACTTGAGGCAGGTTTTCCATTGAGATTTTTGTACGTTTCAAACTTTCTCTTTACTTCAAAAAACAGTCATGTTGTCTCAAGAGGTCGGTTACGACTATACCGCACTATCTCATCGCTCATGCTCGCTTCGAATCTTAGCGACCCGGTAAATCTCCTCAGTAGCGCAAACTCTCTCACAGTGAGGAGCAAGCGGTGGTTGTTTCTTGCGGTAATATCCGTCATGCATGTAAGAACACGAGAGGAGGGCTGAGCTAGCTGCTGCAGGGGGCGTTGACTAATAGGTTGTGTTGGTGTTGTTGAGACGATAGAAGGCTCGGGATGTGGAGGGAGATCTTGGCCTCAGCTGAAGGACGGGTGAGAGTGTTGTTGGCAATATTGGCGGGTAGGTAGTGGATGATACTGTGCCATGTTCTGCTTCCGCGTAGGAAGAATGTAGATCCCGTGTCCATCACATGTTGTCTCGTCGTAGGTTGCGAAGTTAGCTTCACCACCCACCACTTATGCTCGAAGACCAGGTGATGTCTCAAGCACTTGAAACAAACCACAATTTCAAACTTTTCTGTTTTCAGAACGATTGCTTCTCTCTTTCTCTGAAACCACGTCATTTTTCTTGATTCAGCCTATAACAAACCGCGACTATGCCTGTGCTTAGCTGCATGGAGAATATGCTGTACGTATATTTACGCGATCGCCCTGGGATTCAGGCACGCGCCCAAGTCCCATAAACACCCAGGATCTGGGTCTAATCTACCCCTACACGAAGGATCGAGGATCGATGTTAACGCAAAGCCGCGTACCGGAAGCGCGTGACGAGAATATCCCTGGACAAGGGGTATTGTATCGATATTGAAAACGCGCATGAACATAACGATAGCAACATAGGTGATATAGCTATGCGCACCAACGTTAAGGCAAACGTAACATACAAGGGCCGAATATGCGCAACCACGGCACAGAAACGAAGCAAGAATAATGGTGGTTATGATGGTGTTCCACGTGAGAATATTTGGAAACGTGGCCACGGACATATGGAGAGTTAACTGTGGCAGGTGACAGATTTTACCTGACTGCGCCCGAGATGTCAGCCTGTTCGAGAGGCTGTGGCGAAGATCTGGGGCTGATATGCGGGGAGTGGAGATGGGGTCTCCGGCTTGGCTGAAGGATGATAGTGACGACGATGCTGACTCGAGCGGAAGAACGTTTCGCTCGTCTGACTTTTGTCTCCGTGCTGTACGACGCGACAGAGTCATCTGCCGCAGTAAGCGTAGCCTGAGCTCTCGCTCGCTAAATGCAAGGCGATAATATCATCTTCCGCTCCGTCCCTTCCCTTCCCTTCCCTCACCGTTAGCCAACCAGCCGATTGCCGTCTACCGTCTGACATCAGCATCATATCTCGCTGTGAGTCCCATATTCCGAGACTCGTCACGAGATAAGCGGCAGCGTGGGAGGAAGCCTAGCATGTGATATTTCAAGGGCTATAACGTCGAATCAACATAACAAACGCACATCAAGATATGATACCGCGATACGAAACGAAGGCATGCAAGCACCGGTGAAAGCAGGGCATGCAGGACCACGCGACGACGTTTGTCTGGGGTAAATCGCGGGACGCATATACGGAGTTTACGGAACAGAACAGAAAAGGAAGGCATCGACCGAGGGAGTGCTCAATGATGACAAGAACTACTTGTCTTGAGCTTTTCATAGGCATAGGCATAAAACTGATGACAAGTAGTGGGACAACGCTGACGGATCTTTCCAGGACGTGGGATTCAACATCGCGTTTGATTAAGGTTGCATTGTTGGTGGTGCTACAGCAGGCAAACTGCGTGATCGAAATCGCACTTCTGGTGCGACAGACCGCCAAAGGCACGCACGGGGGAGTTGATCGAAAGCTTGGAGCCGAAAGTCTCGCTTGTGTCTATTACCTAGTTGGAAAGTGATGGTGGCTGGAAACGTTGTAAGAAAAGCGGGCGACTTGATAGGCTGGGTAATTGGAATTTATCCATAAATTATAACCCAGCAGCAACCACGGGAGAGGAAACCATGCCACTCGGACCGAGAACGACCGTTGCATTTAGGTTCCTGCCGATGGTCTTGGTCGGACTCGGGCCGTGTGATAAAGTACTTTGGATGTACATGTGATTGTGTGATGAGTTGTCGGGCGTAATCCATGGGTTGTGCTGAGATGATACGGCAGTTGCGTTGTTAGGCTTGAATTGGTTACTTGTATATCCAAGTGTTACACGAAGATATTCGTGTGTGCGATGGTATCATGATCTTCATAAGCTACGTGCTTGAAGGTTGGTATCATAATCCAGAACCTGTTCCATTTCTGGCGGTGAGCGGCAGGCCGTAATTCCGTTGTGACGCTGCAGTGCTCCAGATATACTCGTACAACCATAAAGTGAGACCTTGAGATCGAGATTGGAACCTGGGATCAGCCTTTGTGTCCCGACAATACGGTCAAAGGCCCTAGCTGGCTGGGTGGAATAATATTTAATCTGGGAGCGGGTACATCAGCGCAGGCTGACCACACCTCGAGCTCAAAGTAGATCCTGCACTGTAAGCGCGGTCGGTAGGACGAGATAAATGAAGACGTGCAGATGACGGTCAGCACGCAGTGCTACCGAACCAGACTTGGAACTGGGAACCACAAGCCCGGGACGGGTGAAAGAGCCTCGACAACAGCCTCTTTCTGCCGAAGATTGCAACTGCCATGTTCGGGACGTTATTTTGGAAATTTTCAAGACGCTCTGTAAGCTAACACTCAAGGTATAAACCGGTTGTACAAGAGTAAGGAAGGGTTACCACAGAGGGTAAGCTGCGGGCTGAAGGAGTTGCAACCTGGATTGCAATCCCTATGGCGTCTCCAGACTTTGTTCACGGCTCGACCGATACGCTAACTTAGGTGGGAGTCGGAAAGAGGACTCATGCAGGGTGTAGCCCCAATGCAGAAGGTCGAACAAGATAGCCGTTAGCGAAAGAAGCTGTCACAATCCTACGGGAAAACATCGCAAATCGACGACTATCCATTCGCCCGTTACAAAAAAGATTGCTAAGATATCAGACGTGCATTTGCTTTTGCAGAGTATCACCCCCATCATTGGTTTCAGGTACGGTCTCATGAGCAATAAGCCGGCCCGTTTGTCGCTCCAGAATCTTGCGACGGGAAAAGGGCATTCGATTTGGATAAGCTATGATAAGCATGCACACGTGGGAGGTGTATACACCACACGGCGTTCGCCAAGCAGGGGGCGTGGCCATGTGAACTTGATGTCGACCGGGGTAATGAGCCTGGAAGACTGTCGTTGGTCTCTCTGAATCTTCGCTCCGAAGTGCGGGATACTAGGTCGACTTTGCACCGAAGTCTAACAGATGAATGACTTTGCTTGTGATCTTCGGCGGGAATACCGGAGCCTGAGTCCGTTTGATGTTGCGTTGCCATCGGTGACCGGCGAGACGTCCGGATATCCTCTGGTTGGTTATCAGTGCGGAGGTGGACGATGCGACGTCCTCGTGCTTGCACGCGTGGGATGCCTGCGCGTCGGGCCCCACCGCCAGGCACTGGGGAACGTGTTGCTGCTTTGGGCACCCACGACACCTCGTTCAGGCAATCGACGATACTGAAAACGCGCCAGAATGAAGACCCGACTCACTGGAAATGAGGATTAATTTCTCCAATGTTATTTGTTGGGCGCAACGTCCGCTCCGCAGGGCCGCACAAGGCCCATACGATTCGTGCAAAATCCCTCATGTCGATTCGTGCAAGAGAGCGGAAACCAGCATTAAGTTCCCCCCGTACGCTAGAGATGTGATAGAAGCGACAGGACAGGCAAATCTTCCTATCCCTTCTGACAGTGAGGTTTCAGTAAGATTCCGTGGCATCGCACTGGCCGCCGACGCCTCGGCTAATCATTGCAACGAGCAGCACATGTGAGCGTGAGCACGTTGTTGCGGTTGATTGGACAAAAAGACCTAGAGAACCGCCGCCCACTACTGTGGGACGTGAGTAGGAGGATGCGCGATCCAGGGGGTATCAAGAAAGTGCGGAGACAGTGAGTGCGCGACACGGAGCATGATCACAACATAGGACGGAACACTGAGCGCAATGCTATTAAGGCCAACCGACGCAACAGCCGGTGGTTGCAAGCCAGACGATTGGTGCTCCGTGGTGACAGCCACGCGACGCCAGCGGGCAGCGGGTGCACGCCCCGGACCCGATATGGCTAGTCTAGGCGTGGTATCCAGGCTGTCGGGCTTCCATCTCCAGTGTCCGGTAGAGTGGCACTGTCAAGCCTCCATGATGACTGCAGTAATGTTCTTTGTATACTCAGTGTAGGTAGTGTGGGTTGTATGCGAGATCGATATGTGCAGCGCGTGTCGGCTATTTCTGGGGCTTTTTGCAGTGCGGAAGAGCCGTATGTCGAAGAGACAGACAGAATGTACCGAGATCGTTTGCCGTTCAGCATGTGACGAGTAATCAAACAGCGATCGATTGTCCGGCACTTGTCAAAATCACGGATGGCAGACTGGTGGCTCCTCCAGGCACAGATACGAGGGCTCATCTCAGCAGGTGGCTGACGGAGACGATCGTTTCTATTTTGCTCGTAAATGTAAAAGAGTAATAGATGGGTAGACGTGTCGGAACGGGCAGTGTTAAAGCCCAACAGCATGTGTTTTGCGCTCCGACCTTTGCTCGCATACCGATTAATTGTGTGCCACAGTTGCCATATGCGCTTCCGTGCTTGCTGTAGGGAGAAAAGCAAGGGGTGAAATCGATACCCAGGCTGCTTGGCAGGCGTCACTGCTTGCACTGTCGTGATCTGGGGTACAGTTGTCGTCTGCTCATGACCAAGGTAGTTGGACTTTAGGTCATGATACTGCATGCATGCAGTCTCGGAGCAACGAAAGGTGGTTGCGACTAATGCGAACATCGATTACACATTTGGTCGATCGCATAGTCGTACCAGATTTGAGCGCGGTGAATCCCATCGCGATGAGCGGATGGAGGTAGAGCCTAATGGTAGTTGACGATTGTATGGAGATCATGAGAAAAAGCACGCGACGATGGTGAAGGGCCCACGGTCCGGGGAACTAGCGTTCAGCTCTACGCCATATCACGAGCGAACGACTTGGAGGGAGCGTGGCCCCGTACTTCCCCCCACTGACGTTTGTTCTTTGGACCAAAAAGCGCTGTGCATATGTAATGTGCAATCGATGCATCGTGAACCTAGTGTGGCTTACAGGAGCGGCAACCGGTTGGCTAAGGCAGAGCGACAGGCACTCGACGGTCCAGTGCCACGTAGAGTTGTAGCTGCCGGTGTACAACTCATGAAACAGACATCACGCCGCATTCAGCGATAACGTGCGGTCGCACATGATGCTTTTGCGGCTTGGTGATTCGGCAGCCGCCCCAGATGACCTCGAGAGATTGCCGTGTACTGGACTGACGTAGCAGAGCAGCCAACTTGGTAGTTACTGGAGGACAAGTGGGCGCACAGTGCACCTTAGCACAGGGTACCTGTCGCTACCCCAAACTCTAGAGCGGATTATCTGGGGTAGTTGGCATGTCTCAAAGGTGTCGAGGACAGCACTTTAACCAGGTGGCCACCGGGCTTGTACCGCGTGGTCTGGCATCCTTGCGAATAACCAACGCATCTAGGAACCTAGCGAACAATGGCTTGCGGATTCACATAACCAGTGCAGCGTTGGTGGTAGGCGGTAAAATTCGCAACCGCAGAGACAAAGGCGGAGTTGTCCACACCGAAAGCAGCCATGTCACCAGAACTTGCAGAGGCTGTTCTTGACCGCCACGGAAGAATTGAAAGGATCCCGTGTTGCCGAACCCCAGTGCGGGGGATTTGCGCAGACAGTACGTATGACAAAATGACGGAAGCAGAAAGCGGAAAACAAGGCTGTCGCGGAGGGAAAGTACTTTCTGTTCTCGACGGTGCTAAACTGCTCGTGAGGCTGTCTAGCTGGTGTGGACAGTCGGATTGACTCAGGGTCCAAGAGGCACAGCCATGGCGACGAGGGCAGGCACATGCGCAGCTGGAGGGCCAGAATCGTGCAGGGGTAGGGTGTCGGAAGAGGCGAGTTAGGGAAAAGAAGCGCCAGCGGAAGTTTTCAGCTGCTTCCGCGAACGCTAGAGGGGATTGGGCAAGCATCGTCACATGGCGTGCATAGCTTTTCGAAACGGCTGAGTTAGCGGTATTGTATTACGGCGGCGTAACTTTCTGTCTGCAGTGCTTCCAAGGTTCGCAGGCAGGTGACTGTTAATCAAGTCTGGTGCACCGGATCCGCCAGCAGCAACAATGCAGCGCAACCAGTCAGCCAGAGGGGGGCAGACCAAGGAAGGCATCAACTGCGGCGCCGAAGCGTGGTCGTCAGGTCAGCATAGCATTGCCCCGATGGCCTCGATGTCAGTGGCATGAATCTTGAGACAGGCGGAACAGAGACAGCGAGTCAGGGCAGCAGTGTTCTGGAAGTACCAGGAGGATTGCAGGGGGGCACGGCCGTGCTGTTGGATCATGTGCGTCCCCACGCCCAGGCCATTCACCACGCGGGCGGCGACGTAGGGGAGGATGCGGTGGCAACGAGGCGCTCGATGCGACAAGTTGTAGCCGGCGGTGGTGGAGTGGACAGCAAAAGGTGGGCTTGATATGGGGGAATGACGAGGGGGACTCAGGCCACGAGCGTCGCAGAGACTGACTGCTCGGATCCATGGTAGACTCTGGACTTACTGTTAAGATCGGGCAAAGAGCGGTAGAATGGCCGCAACATGGATCATGGCTCGACGAAATTCAAATGAGCCGGAACTGCCCCGGGGGTTGTGTCTAGGGCTAGGAGGTAGCAGGGATCAGGAAGGTGCAGGGGGTGAGCCCTAGTGTGGGTGCCCATCGCGCCTTCCATGTCGGCCCAGAGCCCACCCCTGTCATGCTGTCGCACACCAGTAGAGCGGGCTTTGGCTTTATACATACCAGACTCCACTCCCACCTACATGCTCTCTGTATCCTACCCTACCCGCTTGACGACCACGTCCACAACCGCCGCTCTCTTGGAACCACACATAGCCCCATATCCACATACACGTATACACACTGTCTATCCATGTATCTGTCAGTGCTGTAGCATCGCCGGCATTCCCTCTGCTCGGCAACTGTCTCTCCATTGACGCAATCGGAACCTCACTGTCTCTGACGCAAGCGGAGCCACCGTTATCG
>NW_026260248.1:0-32043 GCF_024291825.1 Alternaria postmessia | reverse complement strand
CTGCCAATCAGCTCGCGAGAATGACGGACTTCATCGCAGTTCTCGCGAGCTGATTGGCAGGTTGCGGCACACCAGGATTTGCGCTACGAAGGGATGCACGTTAGTCGAACAACTCCAGTCAGCACTGCAACGCCAGCACCGTGCATCAGGCTACAGGGAACGCGTGCATTCGACCTCTACGCGCAATCACATGAGCGGCCTAGAACCTTCTTACTGTCCTTAGTAACCGCCACGCTCCCAGCCAGGGCTACTATCGAACAACAGCGTTCCAGCTCATCCAAGTTTCGCTTTCAAAGTGTTACATACAAACGTCCAAAATGGCCGCGTCAACTACTACGCTCACCGAACTGTCAGAGCACCTGCAAAAGATCGACCAAGATCCAGCCACTCCACTTGACACAGATCTACTTGAGCGATGCGAGCTCTCCATCAACACGCCAGAGTACCGAAATCAAATATGGAAGGAGACAAGGCCACTCTTTCTTCAGATAGCAGTCTTACTGCCAAAGCTTCAACAAGACCCTGCGCCACTCACTCATTTCATCGTCAAGTTGGCTGAGCCATACCGATTCGACGATATCAAGGACATCGACTTCGAGATTGGCTTGGACCTGCAGGCTACTCCATTCCATAATCTGATCCTCACATTGCTCGAAAAGGCCACCACAAGTAGCACCGATGCCCAAACACTTGCGAACCGGCCAGCAGTCATGTTGGCCATTGTTCGTCTGTGGCTTTGCACCCATGATGCGGGAGTTGCAAACCAGGCCGAAGATCTTCTTACCTCACTGCTGAAAGTGTCGAAAAACGAACCCGTGTCAATAGATGGCAAGTCTTCGTTGCATACATACGGCACTGGTCCAATTTGGAGGCGCCTGTTGAGTGATCGAGACATCAGTTCGCTGTACTACCATTACACATCTCTCAAACAGCTCACATCACCACCTCCTCCACTTTTAAACAAGCGTGATAAGACCATCTCACAAGCTAGGCTGTTGTCGTGGCTACCACGCGTTGCCGCTATGGACTGGAATGCCATAGCATCCACGTACGGTCTCGATGCTGAGAAAGAGGCCGGATTGAAGGAAGGCCAGGGTCTGCTTCATTACGCCGCCCTGAAAATGGTGGACACCGAGGACGATATGCTCATGCACATGACCCTACTCCAATCCTACAGCACACTTATCACCACGGTCAAGACAAAACCCCATCTCTCACACTACGACTCAAGTCTCGCTCTTGACTTTCTGAAAGAAGAAGGCGTACACAAAGGCATCGTCGACTTCCATACCTCTGAGAACCCCAGTCTCGACCATTCTTTCTTAAGCAGCCGAACAGCACAATACATCAGCGATTACGCATCGCACTACCCCGAGAACTTTGAGAAAAGCGAGGAAATGCCCGTCATTAGAAACTACGTCCACCGCAACATCCGCAAGTGCGAAGCCAGCAACCTCAACATCATCGCCTCAATGCCCCGCTCAACACTCATACCGCGCCGCGCTTCAGGTCTAGCTTGGGACGACTGCGTCATCATCGACATGCCCATCACACGCACAAATCAAGACGCGCTGAAAACCCTCGCTGCCATCTTCCACGGCCCGCCGAAAGAGGAAATCACCTTCCCGCAAACTGAAGCTATAGGCGAGGATACGAAGCGCAGGGAGACGGAAGCAGCGTATGCGAGGATACTCACTGCGCTCTTCTATAGCAAGAAACCCAACATGTTTGCTGATATAACAAATCACATGGAGACTATTGCTATGCAGGAGAATGCGCTGGCCGCTCTGACGCTTGTCGGCGCTCTCATCACGTCTTCATGGTCTACCGCTGCTCTCCCTGATATCCCGCCAACAGACCCAACATATGCTCGTCTAAACGCCTTTCCCAAATCCGGTGTCGACGTCATCTTGGACCCTACGATAAGTGGGGGTGTCCTTCCTTCACTGCTTAAGCCGGCAACGACTTTTTCGAACCTTGTTGGTGGCAGGGGTGATGCGGAGAATGCGGCGTATATCGTTGCGACGGCTAAGTTTGAGGTGCTGAAGACGCTGGGCAGGAAGTTGGAGGAGGTGGGGGGTAGGCAGGATGTTTTGGCTATGGTGAGGAGGAGGGTAGGCGATGGGGTTTGGGGGGATAGTGGGAATGTGGGGAGTAGGATTGGGACGTTGGAGATGTAAGATCGGTTTGCGTGTACTGTAGGTACACATAGCAACTGAATATTAGACGATAGTCTTAAAGGTCTAATGGTTACATTCGATAAGTTGATAACCTCCAAGACACAAAAAAGAAGTGTGCCGACTCGAAGCGGAGCAATGTCCATCTTCCCTTCGCCTCTCTTCCTCGCTTTCATTCTCGTTACTGTACGTACCAACAATTGGCAAAAAAAGAACCTGGGGTATCTGACTGAAGCCAGACGAATGCTGATGAGAGTGGGACTCGAACCCACGCCACTTTCGTGACCAGGAATATGTGTTAAGATAACCTTAACCTGGCGCCATAACCAACTCGGCCATCTCACCGAACCATGTGATTGGTTGGTTGCTTGATGAGAAGTTGGAAAGTTAAGATCAATATATAATCAGCGGTGTTTTGGAAGCTGTCAAGATTTTTGGGAGTTTGCCGTGATTTGAGGTTTGTTGGTGTTGGGCGGAGATGCGGGACGTGATGTGAGAGAAATTTTTAGGTGGGGTAGGTCTACGAAGAAAGCGACGAGCTACGGCGAGATGGTGGGGACAAGACTGATCGCGAAAAAGCTTACGATACAGTCGCACTATCAGTCAATACGAATCGTAGCGATCTATTCGGGAAGAACAATCCTTGAATTGGCGCAGTTTTTCCAAGTTTGCTTCGAAAGCAAGTCTAGTCAAGTCGAGGAGACGCATTGCTCCTCTCGTCTTCAGCAAAAGGCACTTAGAGTTATTTGGAACCAGGCTTTTTTTTTGAGACTCTTTGTATTAACAATGGCAACAAGACTAACTAGGTAGAGACTGGCTATAGTTGGGTGCAGATGCGCGGAAATTCAAAGTTGTGTTTTTTTGAGAGGGTTTTCTTTCTTTCTTAGGGAAAACATGATAACAAGGCGAGACATTTCTTGTACACTTTAGGTTCTGTTGATCACCTTACTCCGGGAAAACCCAAGAGGAGGCTACTGATCTGGCAGGCGATCTCAACTAGAAGGCCAAGTTGAAGGGCAATAGGGGATCTAGCCAATGCCAAGTCGAACAGCATGGAGTCCATAGAACAGCGGACGAGATCGGAAGGTGGGAACTACGGTTCTCTCATACCCTGAAACGAAGTCCCAGAATACAGTGTGGCACGAAGTATTGGCGGGGGGTGTACGGAAGTTAGGTATCACTTCGTCTTCATGCCCTGAAACGAAGTTCCAAAGTGCAGTGCTGCGCGAAGTGTTGGCAGGAGGAGTACGGAAGTTAGGTATTACTTCGTCCTCGTGGCTCCAAGGATCGGGGGCCATACTGGCGAAAGAGAATGCAGAGGTGCGGAACTTGGATTTTATATGTTCCTTACAGCGCATCCATACGTTGTGGGTGCCGGAATTCGACCATGAAAGGATTGATTTAACCAAATCTGAGTTCAAAGGCCGATCGACGGCAGGGAAGTCGTTGGAAATGCTACCAGCGACACGGAAGAGCTCGAGAAGGTCATATAATCGGCTGTGGATGTCTCCACATATCGTGACGGGCGTTCTTAGGGAAGCATGTGCAAGCTGGCATGCTAACTGAGAATAGCCCATGGAATCGGGTTCAACAGCATCAAACAACCAAAAGACCCTGGGAATGTCCGAGAGGCTCCAGCGAACTAGTTCTAACCAAAGTTCCGCTGGTTCCATAGATTCTCGATCGACGCACAAAGAATCTGTCCAGAAAGTGCGTGATGATGTCCATAACTTGTTTTTGGAGACCTCCATGGAATTACAGGGACTCCTGTGTACTCTTCTAGTTCTATCACTGTCCATAGTGTAATGCTGATCGTCCTCTTCAGCTCCCCATTCATGGGATAGATACACATACGTCGAAGTGACAGTTCCATGCGATTGCTGGCGCTGGATGAGATCAAAGTCGAGTAGAATGCGTAGGCAACCGAGCGACCAAATGGAGCTTGTAGAGTGGTCAGGAGGCTCATAATGAATCCGCGATAGATGAGCGGTGGCCAAATTCAAAAGGGACCGGGAAGACTGCCAGTTAAAGTAGGATTCGAGGAGATCCTGCCACGCACAACGAGAATCACCAAGCTCTGGAGACCTCAAGCCAGGCATATAAAGGTCATCTATGCTTGATCCTGTAGTGCTTGCGCATGTTGTCTTTTCTTGGGTACGCCTTTCCGCAACCAGGTTCGGGGCACCGGAAGCGATTTCGGTTTTCGAGTGACTGATGACTTTGGCGATGTCTTTCCAGATCTGCACGGAGACCGAAGGCTTTGGAACAACCCGAGTACGTACAGCGATGACTTCTTTCATGCTTTCGACGGACGTGATTACTGAGAATGCAATGATTAGCTTGGTAGTCATATTGCGTTCTGCGTTTGATACTTACTTTCGGTCGCAAACTCGATCAAAGATAATGCCGCAGTGGCCACATGTAATGGATCCATTTTGTATACGTTGATCATCAACAGGTGTTGCAAAGCGTGAGAGTTGTCCAGCGATGGCCTGATGTGCGCTAGGACTGGCGTATCGGGTGGATGGCACCAATTCGCCCGGCTCGGTGTCAGCGGTGCCGTCGTTCGAAGGTGGCGTCCAAGTGCCTGTGACAGGCGTGTTTTCAGAACTGATGGAGTGTTGTCGAAGTGGTGCTGTGTCGATGCCTGTTTCGTTTGAAAGCGTGGCAGGAGATGAAACGAGGCTGTGATCTGTGGGATCAACTGTAGGCCGAAAGTCGGAAGATTCTTCCAAGACCTGGTCTGATTGCGCTTCAACTGATTGTTCGTCCAACTCCGCTAGAGAGGGTTGAGGAGGATATGCCTGAGCGGAGATGACTTCAGGCTCGTTAGTTGGTTCCGTGATGGCGATTGGCTCGCGCGACGGTGTGGTCTTAGGCAGTCGTTTTGCATGAATGAAGGGATTGATGTCGTATTCGACTTCGTAAGGGGAAACAAAGAGTCTGAATTTCGATAATTGACAAGAGAATGTTGGGTTTGGTGGGATAAGGAAGGCGGGCGGCGAGGACTATTGGTCCTCGCCGGACGACTTGAAATGATAGTGAGATTGAGAGTAATAGGATTGCGATCCTGGACTGAAGAAAAGTACTGATGTGCGAGTAATAGCGGAGTTGGGGGCTTGGGGTGACGATTGACGGACGGTTCGCAGGGTCCCCAGCACCAAACGCCTGATGGCGTGGCGATGGGGCTTGAGGGTTGTGGGAGGCTTTAGTAGTATGAATCAGTTTGAGATGATATACCTCTAACAAGAGTTTGTAGAATCGTGCCGCAACGAACAGTGACGGCAGGAAAAGCACTGGCTCTTAACCGACCTCGAACATTTGGAGGCGTACCATGCCTGAGGCTGAGAATCGCTATGCGGGCGCAGTGAGGCAGTGGTCAGCCACTTTCGAGCTGTAGCGTAAATTGTGAGCGCGTAAGTGACATATGCTGATCCAATGGCATTGTCATATCAGACTCAGCCTTGTTGTACGCCTCCGTTTTCGCGGCAAGAGAGTAGTTTGGAGGACGTAGGCTGAGCGGGACGGGAGTTGAGGTGTCTGTGCTTTCGCGGCCCTTGTCCGCTTTGAGACTAAATCTGCCAGTCGACAATTAGACAGGCATGCGCTCATGCAACTCCAATCATCTCTCGCCATCTCGCAACATCTCCGCACGGTGGCTTTTGGACTGAGCATCCTCTGGTGACGATGCAGCTGCCACAACTGCCACCCGTATCCGAACTCACCGGTACGGCACGCCACAAGTACGAACGAGGCTGAACACAGTAAGCGCGCATCCAAAAAGATCTCTTTCCGATGCGGATACACGAGTTTTGGTCTACAAAACATTATCATGATTCAATTCTATCACTATCGGCCATCTCATCGAGATCATTACTTCAACGCTCTACTTCCTCGCGGCACCGGTACCCTCTGGCCAGAACTCATCCAGCCACTCATATGGGTCTTCAGGAGTGTATTGGTTCAAGATCTCGCCCTCGTAGTCGGTAAGGTGGTCGCGGGTAAGGTTGTACAGCGCGTACTTCTCATCAGGGCCTGTACCGACAGTGTATGGGACGGTCTGAACGTTGTTTCCAATCTCCTTGTCAACCCAGCGCTCGACGTCAGCGACTTGTGCGTCCTTGATGCGGTACTCATCGCCGTAGTTGGGTGAAATCTGGAAATGCGTTAGTCATGCGACATCTGAAGAGAAGGAATTATGGATTCTTACTATGCCCATGCGGGTACCGTTGATGGCAATGACGTTCTGGATGGTGACGTTGCGCTTCGCTTGGTTCAAGCAGTTGCCACACGATTGGTAGAAGGTACCGAAGGTCTCGGCGAAGAAACCGGTAATGTTGACCTTTCCACCTAGCGAGTTGTCCTGGAAGATCTTGTCGGTTGCGCTTCGCGCACCGCCTCCGATTACGCGGAGCTGGGTGTTGAGACCCTTGGAAGTAAGGGCATCTTCGCAAACGTCCTCCCACCAGACTGTCGTAGGATCGTCAGTATGCCTGTGCGATTAATCCAGATTTATGGAACATACCATTCTCGACCCATGCATCGCCTAGCGCGTGGATACCCTCGCTCTGGTGCTTGCCAATGACTACGTTCCTAATTGTGGCTCCGGGCAAGAGGTTGAATACAGCATCGGCATCAGTTCCTTCTGCCTGCTCGTTGCATGACCCTTCTTCACGCTCATATCGCTTCATCTGTCCATCGAAGACCTGACCAGGACCGATGTACATGGTCTCATTGAGAACGACAGTCTCAGTCGGTACCGGAAACTTGGTAACCGGGAATGGGAATCGTGGAAGAGGTCGCGCGCCGAGGTCGCCCTGGGTTGAGTCTGCGCCCCCTTGTGGTCCATCGCCGTTTTGACGACGGATCACTGCCGCGGTTGAGAGGGCAGGCAGAAGAGGGAGGATGACAGAGGTAGAGAGCTTCATCTTGACGACTGGATCTTGATTGTGAGAGGAATTGAACTCTTGTGACCGAGACTCTGGGTCAATTGAGGACTGCGGAGGTGCAGGAGAGGTACTTTACAACACATGCAGCTGCCCTAGCTTTTATATCTCCCACACCACTTTCTCGCCCAGCTCTCCGTCCGTCCAGAAGTCTCATCACGCACACTTTCCACACGCGATCCCGCGCGAAATCCTGCTACCGTCTCTTTTGATATGCTCGTGTAGGTGCACAGGGGCATAGCTTTCCCAAAGCTACCCCAGCATCTGCGCCCCCAAGCCAGCGGAAGAAATGTCATCCATGTACTTTCCGCGAGTGACGATGCGAGGACGGTGGTGTAACAGACTTGGCGCATCTTTAACCGATGAATCCCCAGACTATGAGATGCGTCGCCAAGTGAACGCCTCGCGTTGGTCACAATCGGCGGCATTTCTCCACGAATAACCCCGCGACTTGGCGGCTTGTTTTCGCCAACCCCGACTTTCCTCCCCCGCGTATCTTGGGTTTCTTAGCCTGTGCCTGCGGGGGACAAGGGTCTAATTTTCCTGCGCCCTGAGCGGTCATGCGGTTGTGGTGGCTTGAGGTACGGGGTAGGTTTACCGCGGCCGCGCTTCGAGATTTCTCATCTTCATGTTGCGCAGACACTCCCGCACCATGGACTGAAGGAAAAGGAAACGAATCTCTGCCGGCGAATGATTGTCGATGTACAAGTGAAGTATCTATTCGAAGCATTGACTGACGAGGTGGCACAAACAATGCCACAACTATGATCATGTTGGCAAAGTGGTGACACAGTCATCCTCTCACAATTCCAACAGCGACGGCACGGTTTTCACACTATCGACACTCCAAGATCACAATGGGGTCACAATATCTAGTTGGACAGCTGGAGTATGTGTGGCGACCAAAACCATGCATTCCACCAATGGAGCGACAAGACCTGAGTATCGCCTAGGTTGGCGAAGATACAAAGAAGGAAGCACCCTCAACCCCAGTTCTCAGTCATCTCCCGCAATCCCTTCTCAAGACTATCCCATTTTGATCCCGGTCCTTTCAACCAGCTCATTACCTCCTCAGCCCTGGCGTTTGGCAAGCTCATTCGATCAACACCCATGCCCTCAATGTTATCCGGAAATTTCCTCTCGGGGTAAAGCTTACGCCATATGTCCATCATCTTGTTGTAGCTCCACGGCTCTGCGAAACCGAAGAGACGCTCCGTCTTCACATCGCTATGGATCAGTGCGGAGATGTGTAACAGCGCATCGTCGACAGGATGAATGTACCACTGTGGTCCAACAGAAGTTGTCCATCTCTCTGATTGTATACCTTTCCAAGCATCGTGGGCCCATTCGATGGTTGAAGGAAAGCCTTGGTGCTCAGGGATCAAGACAGCACCGAAGTTTGCGTTTGGCAACTTTTTCAATGTTAGCACCACTCTTTCTAGTAGGTGAGAGATTCTGCTTACGACACGGTTGAGTACGAAATTGGGTTGATTCTCTTCCATCCATCTCATTATCGCCTTCTCAGTTTCCGTCTTCATGGCTGCGTAAACGAACAATCCTGGTTTGCCCGGTTCTTTCTCCAAGATCTCCAATGCTTCGTCGTTGTAGGTATTTTCGTCGATTGAGAACTCAACGTTGGGGTGGGGAAACGTCGCAGCAAGGGAAGATGATGTAAAGACGAAGCTTTTGCACGAAGGGACCTTTGCGCAAGCCTTGAGTGCATTCAGGCCTGCGTTAGTGGCAAGCGCAATCGCTTCGTGGACGTCTGAGATGCCTCCGATGGGTGATGCGACGTGGATGAATCCTTCGATACCTAGAGATCAAGACAGCTTAGCTTTGCTGGGCGTATCAGGAGCGAGCCTAATTTCAACATACCATCGACAACCTTGTCGTAGCATCCCTCGGCTGTCATATCCGGCACATCGACCAGCTCGAACTTTGCTTCTTTGTACTTATCGTTGAAGTACTCGATCAGATATCCGTGTTTCTGGACTTGTCTGACCGCACCGCGAACATTGTATCCTCGCTTCAGCAGCTGATCGACAATATGGCTTCCAATAAGCCCATTGACACCCGTCACGAAGACAGTAGCACCAGGCTTGATGACGACTGTAGGCATAGCGTCAAGTGGGCCGAGAGGAGGGGTAACTTGAATGAGGTAAGCAAAAAAGGGGTTGGAAATCCGAATTCTCCAAACACTACTCAAAACCTGCTTGTTGGTCTCACGATGTAGGCAGATTCAAGAGGAGAAAAGAGAAAGAGAAGATAACAGTCGCAAGGCAGGAAAACAGATTAAATACAACGTGGTGACTGGCTGCCTGAAGTTACACAGCCTAGCTATGTTTGGGAAGGCGGGGTCGATGCAGCACGCAGTATTAACCGAATACCAGTAGCACATTCTATGGGTTTCTCTTTCCATCTTGATCGAGAGTTTGGAGGAATTCGCGATTCTGAAGCTGCGTGGACTTGAGTCCTACGGTTCAGCTTTGACAACCTTCAAGCTAAGCAGCGCCGGTTGCGAAGAGATTGGAAGTCGGTGATGGTGTGATCACAGCATGCGAGAAAGACGAGATCGGGAGATGAAGCAAACAAACATGTCGTTTTGCATCGGTATACTCTGGACATAAAGCAAAGAAGCAAACAGGTAAGCAAGCGGATATACACGTAGTGTAGCTGGAAAAGTACAAGAAGACGCCGAAACGCCTCGCTTAGCGGACACAGAGAGTCCAATATATACCTTTCCGAACATCCAGATACGTGTATAACTTCTTTTTCCATCGAAGACGTAGCACTTTCTAACGGTGTTGTCGCATACCATATGAAGTCCTCGCGCCCATCAAGCACCCTTGCTCTGGGTGTTTTGAGGAGTCAAGTTCTCGAACTTTCCAACTAAGGACTTGATGCTATCACTAGTCTTCCGCATACGAGTAGCGGTTCCCATAGACTGGCTGGGAGACGTCGCTGTGAGAACTGAACGGACAGGTGCGGTGGCATGTTCCTTTCGCCATGGAGTAGATGGGGACCATGGCTGCGTCGCGGACGCGGACACGCTTCGCTCATCACCGATCGCGGTGGTTGTACCAGAAACGAACGTGTTCATCGAGACAGCCCTTGATCTTCTTTGCTCTGCTAGAAGCAATCGCTGATATTCAGATTCCACCTGGATGTCCCTGCCGTCGTCGATGTCGTTAATCTCTTTGATCTCTTCCATGTGGAAGGGCTTGCAGCTGTCAGTGGTGTCGGCGGTCTCTTGAGCCTCCTCAATCGCCTCGATCTCCTGAGGTTCCTTAGCCTCCATGATTGCCTTGAAGACTTTGGTATCTTTGATGTCCTTGACTTGCGGAGTCTCAATCTCGCTTGAACCTTTGGCTGCCTCGACCTTGCTAGGTTCTTGCATGTCCATGAGCTCCTTATAGATCTTAGTGTCCTTGATGTCATCGATCCCTGTAGTAGGAACCTCGCTAGTTGCCGCCCAGTCCTTGGTCTCAATCTTTGGATCAGCTGGATGCTCGTAAGCGAGAGGCTCCAGATACTCGTCACTGGCGGCTAACGCAAGCTCATCGAGAGACTGGTGCGGAACATCCGTGTCGTGCAATGTCGCGATCGAAGGCGATATGCGTGGTGTCGGATGTCCGTCAGCAACAGCTATCGAGCCTGTCTCGGATAAGGCGCCGTCGTTAGGCTCTTGCTCCATAGCCGAATCCTCAGCAGACCTGCCATCGCTGACAACTGTATCGGTCTCATCCGGCTCTAGCCTCCTTTCGCTATGCATGAAGCTCCTCGTACTTCCTACGAGCGTATCTCCATCGCCCTGTCAGTTGAAGCAACTTGTCAGCCTAAACCCTCCATTCAATCCTCGATCATTGACTTACCTCTGGCACGAAGATCCTGCCCCTGATCGTCTTCATCATCCCCACCTTGCCCAGCAGACTCGGGCAAGCAACCTCAATCTTCTCAGTCTTGACCTCTCCAGTTCCACCCACATACTGAATCAGCGCCCTTTCCTCCTCCAAACACAAGGCCTCGAAAATCACTCCTTTGACAACTTCTGTGCCGCACCACTCGCCCAAATTGCGGGCATCGAATGCTAGTGTGCTAGCCCCGTGGCCTGAACGGACGGAGCGACGATAACCTTCAATACGCGCTTTGCGGAGCTTGGGTGTGCGTGAGAGGGAGAGCGCGGTCTGAAAGGGTAATTTGTAGTGTTAGCGAGGATAGTGAGTTGTGAGGTGTATGAGAATGAAGAGTTGTCCCGAACAATTCAAAGGATATTGAATGTGGTGGCGTACACCTCACAACGGCAAACGCTGTTGCTAGAACTCCTCCATACATGCCAACAAGCAAATGCAGTAATAGAAACAGAACTCACCTTGAGAGTCTTAGCGTCGGTAACGCCATCGCAGAGAAAATACGCTGTGGGGTAAGGTGGGGAAGGCGATACGTCAATCTCAAGTTGCGAAGTCATCGCGTCGTTATAATGAATCCTAAGAGGCGGAAGCTCCGAGAGCGGTTGCGGTAGCGGTTGAGAGTGAGAGGAGCACGGCAGCCGTTTTGCGGGCAGAAAAA
This sequence comes from Alternaria postmessia, assembly GCF_024291825.1. NCBI lineage: Eukaryota > Fungi > Ascomycota > Dothideomycetes > Pleosporales > Pleosporaceae > Alternaria > Alternaria postmessia. The sequence continues at coordinate 20,354 of NW_026260248.1, read as the reverse complement.
AGCCGAATAAGAGGAAAGAGCCAAATAGAGGCGAACATGGTGAAGGCCGAGCCTGGACTCGTTGTCGCGGCGGTTGAGTGGTGAGAAGTGAAAAGGCATCTGTTTGTTGTTGTTGTTGCGTGCGTTTGCGTTACGCTGTCTGCTGTGTTGACAGATGAAGACGCCCGATAACGCGCCTTCCAGAAATGACAGGAATGGAAAGAGCAGCTGCAACATAGATACCCATCTCACTTTCCCTCCTCTTCACATCCTTACATTACATCACCTTCACAATACACAACTCACACAAGCAGACAGACCAAGAAACCAAAGCGAAGTGACGAAGCAGGAAACACCATTCATAATATCCTACAAAGTATGCACTTGACGGTAAGAAACCTCGCATTGAGCGCCTCATCCACCCAGTACAAAGTATTCGCCTCGCAATGCTTATTCTACAAGAAATGCGCGACAGCAATGAACATGACTAGTAACGCAGCATCCCCATGAATGGTATAGCAATACCCCCAAGTGACGATTCCGAAGAACTCCGTGCTTTTGTATCATGGACCAGAAATAGAAAACGATACCAAAAACCGCGAACGTCATCTTCTGCGTTCCCATGCTCATCTCGGATCCCTTCCACATACGTGTCATTAACCCCCTTGTTTTTTTTGCCGGCCAGCCCAATAGGAGTCGTGATACCCGTAAGCAGGTTGAGAAGTAACCCGAATGCCCACATAGGAAAAAGGGAAGAAGAAGATCAACTACTTAAGTCTTCCTCAAAAACAACGGAGGAAGGTTATTAGTACCCATCAAATACACTCTGCTGCAAAACTCCGAGTTCCTACCACCAGCCGCCTAAGCCAGCGGACGCGGACTCGCCTGCGCATGCGTAAACAGTGCATTAAGCAACCGCTCAACCTTCAAAAGAAGAAGACGAGTCAGTATGGTTGGACAGCAAAGCAAGTAGAAGATTACGTACTTCAGGAGCTGCTTTGACAAACGGCAAGTCCCAGAACGTGTAGGTTGGGTTCTTCAAGATCTCCAACAGCGTGATAATGAGTCCCCAGGGATGTGGGCGGTGGACTAGCAGGCGCTCTAATAACACGCGGGTAATGGTCTCTTGGATCTCCAATGCGAGCGAATCGTCGTTAGGGGGTCCGAAGAGGTGGAGCAGCGTGTAGCTGTAGAAATGAGTATGCGTGTTCGGGAAGCGGAGCTGGTTCGCGATGGCGCTGATGAAGTGGAACCTGGCCTCCGGGTGGAAGTCTTTGACAAGCCTCTCGATGACCTTGGTAGCTGGGCTCTCTGCATCAAAGATCGGAACGCTAGCGGGACCGGTCCCCAGAGTCGCGATGCCAATGTACAGAGTAATTGCATGTATCAACGTTGGGTTCGCTGTCGTGGAGACGAGCTCAAACGCTGCTGATTGAGCCTCTGCGTAGTAGACTGCTTGGCACACCTTGTCAACGTCCTTGTTCTTCAACTCTGAGCCCTTTAGGAGGTTGTCTATAGCATCCTTGATACCTGCATCTGAAAGCACCTGCGCGATGTCGGCACGGATGACCGGTGCTTGAAGGTCATGCTCTAGTCGATCGGCTTTAAGTCCAGCTGTGAACGGGTCTGGCATTTCGAGGATGGTGGAAGGGTAGGCGCTGACAATGAGATTGCGGAGTTGTGTGCAGTGCATGGGAATACTGTTGCAAAACCGGAAGTGGTTCTCGACCAGGAACTCAGGGAAGTCGTGGTGTATCACTAGCAGAACTCGCAGGACACCGCGGTAGAACTGTTCAGCCATGACCGTCTCTCCTGTAGGCTTGATGAGCTTGCCCGTGAAGATCAAGAGCGTCTCGATAAGCTGAGCGTAGACGTCCCATCGCTTGTCTCCTTGGCCCTCTTCTAGCATAGCAGGTACGAAGATACGGTGAGCAACTAGTGCCAGCCACGAGAATGTGAATCGCTGGAGGTGCGAGGGTTGGAGAACCAACAAAGCCCTGGCTACAGCAAGGAAGACGTCAGCCTTCTGGTCAGCTAGAGCCTCTTTCTTTACCGCGTCGTTCAGGTGGAAAAGGATGGCAGAGAACAACCTGAAGAAGACCTTCTGGTTGAAGGCATCGCCTCGTGTGCTGTGATGGTTGCAGAGAACGAGCACGACAACGACGAGTATCTGATCCAGATACCTAGCCTTGCTTTCCTTGACGGCTCCGTCTTGCTCGCCTTGGTAAACGACAAGGTCCACCACTAGTCGGCCAAGTGCATCGATCTTGACGGTCGCAATGTCTTCATTACCGTTACCAAACGGTGCGGAATGTTCCTGTTCGTATGCGGCTACTGAAGAGTCGATGCAGGTGCGAATGAATGCAACAGATGATTCCTGAGTTTCCATCACCTTCTGCTGGTGGAGCTGGTAGATGAATGCGCCAACTGTCTTCTTTGGCATGCTTTCCATTTGGAGATGCACCCACTCATCGAAGACATATTCAAGTTGATCCTTGTGTCCGGATCCTGGTGGCGTAAGCATCGGCTCGTTGGATGGTACCTGAAGGTTGCCGAGCACACGCTTCCCAAGCTCGAAGGATGGGTCCTCTGCTAGCCATGTGGTAAGAGCATCGATGGACATGGCGAAGTCGGCACGGAACGCACTTGGATGTTCGTTAAGTAGGAGCTCCTCCATCAAGCTAGACAGCATCTCTACTGCGGCGACACGTCGTTCTTGAATGGCCTTGGCGATAGTCGTGTTCAGGCGGTGCATATCCATCAGGCTAACTTCCATCAAAGCGACCATGACTGTGGACTTGAAAATCCTGTCGTCGTCGTGTAGAGTCGCCAACCACATAAGTACCTGCCGCGAAGTCTGGACAGACAATTGGCAGAGATGACTTAGCAGATGCGCCATGACCTCGACCTCCAAGCGGCTCAATGAGTCGGAAAAGAGATGGTTAGTGACTTGACCTGCGATGCGGAAAGCCCAGGTCTCCTTGTTAGGACCCGCGTACTCAACACTTGTGATGAGCTGGTCGAAAACCTGGTGAACATTGCTGCTACCAGGCTGAAGTTCGCTGATACGTTCCTCTGGCGCCTCCTTGATAACGCGAGTCAGTTCGAGCAAAAGATCCTCAACACCACGCTGGCCACGCTCCAGGCCTGGAGCTTCCATGTAGCCGTTTGGTTGTTGTTGTGTCAAAGGTGCATGAGGGGCTTGAAGACTCTGTAGCCGGGCTTGCTGTGCTGGTTGGCGTGGCTCTGCTGGTGCAGCACCTGGAGTTGGGAGGTTCGGTACCGCTGCGAACTGGTCTTGGAGGACGTCTGGAAGCTGACGTCCACCGTCTTGGGACGTGTTGTTCGTGTGCGGAGCACCTCGTGACTGTCTACCGAAATCTTCGTAGATGGCCAGCTGCTCGCGATTCAGACCACCAGGCATCTGCTTGTATGGTTCAGGGATATAGAATGCCCATGGGCTGATGTTTGCATCCTTGAATGGCTCATTCGGACGAGAGCTGCGGAACATTCGGCGAATGCGGACTGCTTCCTCGATCTGCATGTCAATCTCCGCAAGAGACGACATTTCAGCGGCCTGCTCAACCGTATTGCAGACGAGGTCAAGATTGTCGTTCACGAACATGATGATATGGCCCTCTGGCAGCGCTTGGTCGGGAAGGTCTCTAGCTGTTACACGGATGTGGTTTTGAATACTCATGCGTAATGGCTCCTTGCAAGTAACAAGGGCCAAGGCACCAGAAAGAGCCTTGACAACAGTGTGTGCTGCATTGCGAAGCTTCTCCTCGTCGGGTTCCATAGCAAAGTCCTTGTTGATCAACTGCGATGTTGAGATGGCGGCAATAGTGACAGAGCGCTCTACTACCGGAGCGATGATCTCCTGGATGGCTTGGTTGACAGCAGTAAGGAAGATCTTCTTCAATGCCGCTGGAGGGACCGCGCTGTTTCCAGAGGGCGGGTACTGGAGCTGGTTGGTGAAATCGGGCAGAGCTGCCGTGATTGCCGCTGACGAGAATCGTTCGTTCGGACCTCGGGCGCCACGGTTCAGGCCCATAATCGAGAGATCACTGAATGCTTCTAATCCTTCAGGAACCATGGATCCAAGGAACTCTTCATCCGTTGGGGGTCGTCCTCGGATACTGTTTGTGGGCTCAATTTCCTTGTGGTCAAGCTCTAGACCTTTGCAGAGAACTTCGATCTCGAATTTCTGGTTCAACTTTAGGTCTGCAAAGTGGTAAAGTTCCATAAGAACTCCCAGCATCTCCATGATCCAAGGATTGGGAGGCCTGAAGATGGAAGACTTGGCAGCTTGTACAAGCACCTTGCAGGTGAAAGGAATGACAAGAAGAAGGCGATCAGTATCGTAACCCTCATGCAACAAGTCCTTGAATGAGATGTTGCGGAATTTGATCGGCTGGTCTCGGGCAATAGTCAGTGAACCAAGCCAAGAACCCAGATTCTTAAGATGGCCACGCTCCGTAGAACCCAGCGTGGAGTCAGTATTCAGCATACGGATGACGCTCGCGTACGTCTCACGGAGCACCTCAGCCCAAAGTGTCTTATCGTTGAACAGGTCGAGCATGTCGAGGTAGAGTTGCTGGAAATTAGGCTGCATTTTGGCGCGCTCCTCGACAAGATAGTTTGCGAACCACTGGTGATGCCTCTCTTCGACGGCTTCGGTGAGATCGCTGATCTTGTCGCGCAAGTTGCGCTCGGAGACGTTGTTCAATACGAACAGAACTTTGTCTTGAACGTCTTCGTCGGGGTCCTCGTACAGCTCTGGGCGGAGTGGGGGATCGACGTAGAGGCAGCTGAACTTGGGTATGGCCGGCTCCTGGTGGAGAGCATCATCGATACCGTTACCGTTTGTCAATCCCACACCGTTGTGACCATCGCCGTTAACTTCGCCGACTTGCTGACCTACAACTTCTTCAGCTTTAGCAAAAATCTCAGTTCCTTGGAGCCCAGGGACAATGAGGAGCTGATCGCAGTAGTTGGGCCACTCGTGCAGTCGGTTCGAGAAGTGTATGAGAGCTTGGAGGCCGAACTTGTACATACTGTCCTCGGGTCGATATTCCTGAACAGCTTCTAGAACCATAGCCAGCGCAACCTGGAGTGCAATTCGGGACAAGAGGTTGAAGTTGATGATACCTCCGAAAAGCACAGCAGTCGTGGCTAAGGCTTCTAGAGGATATTCCCCGAAGCAGTTATACTCATCGAAAAGGCCGTGGATCATGCATGCGAACAAATCTTGGTCCGCGGGATCACGCGACTCCTTGTACTTCTTGAGTGCTGAGATGATGTCTCTTACATCACTGTCACCGCTGTACATGTTCTTGAAATGCTCTTGCATCTTCTTATCTGCCTCTTCCGGAAGCGAGTTTCCGTTCTGGCCGTTGGCGTCGATAATGTCATCCACGCCTTCGCCGTAGTTGATCAACCTCGGGTATGCCTGTATGCAGTTCCGCTGTAAGGGCAGCAGTTCCGGCTCAGGGAGACCGCACTGTGCAAGGAACCAGAGCAGTGGGTATACTGTCTTGACAGCAAGCGGTAGGTTAAGAGGTTGATGGTCGTCTCGTGCTCGTTGCATTTCTTCTGCAGCCCGCGCACTCAGAAAGTTAGTCAGGATGCGACGGAATAGCGGCCCGGCCTGCTCGAATGTCTGCTCAAGCCAGGTACCAAGCTCGAACTTGCCACGCGCGTGCGCTTGTGCAGCCAAATCCAAGCTGATGTCAGTATTACTGCGAATCAGTTGCTCTAACCAGTTGTTCGTCTCCGCGTGCTCGAGTACCAGACTGAGGGTCATTGAGTCGGCGTTGTAGGCATCGACAAACCGATCTGTAAGCCATTGGGAATCCTGTTTCCAAAGGCCGTAGAGGACGAAGTTGTAGATGGGTAGCTTCTTGAGGAAGTACGGATCAAATAATTGTTTCAATGCCTGTTCCTGCAAGGCACCCCAAGGCTTTGGGACTGCCGCTGCCGCTACGAGGAACTCCGCCGTGTGTGGATTGATCACCAAATCGGGTATGCCCATCAGCTGGGCCGTGTGATAGGTCTCGGATGTCTGGAAGATCATGTTGAACAGCGCGGCTGTCGCGTCGAGCGAGACAAAGGGGTGTTTGGTTGCTTCCTCGGCGAAGGATTTGGCGTCATCGGACGCGTTCTCGAACGTCTTCAACGAGTAAGAGGTGCGTAACCTAGGGATCTGTGTCACGTCCAGCTCTTGTCGTGTAGAGGACAGGAAAGCGACTACGAAGTATAACTGTGTCAAGTCGTGCTGCCATTGCCCTCCCCATAGTGCTTGTATGTCGAACTTCTCCGTGTCTTGGGCAACAGGGAGCAACGCGTTGTATATAGCTAGGAACTGGTGCTTCTCGATGCGTAGGTGGTCCCGGTCAAAAGCCAACACAACATCCTGCCAGTCTATCCGCTGCCCGGTCCGGTGTTCGCGTAGTGCGGCAACAAAGTTCTTCGCGTTGTATCCAGTAGAGAGCGCGAGATAGAGGAGCACCGCGGCAACTTGCTGGTAGCTGATGTCGCGCGTCTCGGCAGAAGCGAGCACCTCTTTGCATGCCTCCACCGTAGCTGTGCCTTGTGGACCCGCCTGTTTGACCAGCTTGACCAGAGGATTCCGTGAGCCATCTGTGAGCTCGACGAGTATCAGCTTCGATTCGACGATGCCGGGGATCTGTTGGTGTGTCTGCTGGTATCGCATCTGAACGGCGTACGCTAGGCTCATCTTTTTCTCTTCGTCCCAGCCTTGTGGTGGATCTTGCAGTAAGCGTTCGACGAGGGCGGCGAGGTATTCGTGGCTCATGTCCTCTGGCTGGGTGGGTTGCGCGACGGCCATTAGCAGGTCATCGCCTACAGTGGACAGTACAGCATCGGCTGGTGGAAGTTAGCGTCAAGTCAGTGGGGGAGCCAATTGGGGCTGAGATGCCCACCTTTAGTCCGGAGATCTGTCTTCCTGCAGGCGAGGGCTAGCATCGTCTTCGCGACCGAGTCGAGCTTGAAGTGGGATATGAAGGCCTGCAGGTCGAAGTCGCGGAACAAGTCGCCCTCGCTGGAGCTTATTGACACTGCAATCTTGTCTGCCTGCTCGGGCTCCTTCCGTATTTTGTGCACCTCGGTGAGGAGGATCTGGTAGCTGCCGTTGCTGTCGGCGTTGCGGGCGCCGGTGCCGAAGATGGTGGCTGCATTGTTCTGCAGCACGCGGCGGAAGTATTTTGAAAAGACCTCCATGCCGTTTGAGTCGACCAGCTGGGCGCGTCAGTAAATGGGGAAGGGACGGGGCGCAAGCAAGGGAGTGCAGGGCAAGCGCGCAAACGGGGTCAGACGAACCTTCCTGATCTGCTCGGTTTGCGTGTCCCACTTGGCGCGGTCTTTGTCGTCCTTTACAGGGCCAAACTGACTGAGCAGCAGAAATATCTGGGCGATGACAATGCGAGAAAGGTTCTGGGACGAGGGGCCAGAGGGGTTGGTGGCTGTGCTAGGGGAGCCCGTGGTGCTCGAGGTGGAGAGTGAAGGCGAGGCGCGGACAAGCTTGGAGGCTCCTCCGCCGCTACTTGACTGTGCACCTGGGCCGTTGGTAGCGGCTGCGGCGGAGGAAGCCAAGTGCGAGGCAGCTTGGGGCGCTATGGTCCTGGACCCTCTCGAGGACAGCAGCTGGCTGGCGGGGAGCTGCTGTCCTGCTTGGGGCGAGAAGGGCGACGACGTCGACGAGGCGGCCGACGACTTGCGGCTGCGGACGAGGCGCGATGAAGACGCGGGCGGCAGCGAGGGGAAGTTTGCTGTGGCGGGCGACTGGGCGGGCTGCGAGTTGCTGGGTGAGGGCGTGTTGGTGATGCGCTGCTCGTGGGCAATTGCCGTGGATATGGGCGTGAGGCGTGTGCTTTGGTTTGGTCTCGGGGCGCCCCAGGGGTGTTGCTGGCTCATCGAAAGAGTCTTTCCATGAGTAGCGCGTGGCGGGTGGGGGTGAAGGGGGGTGATTGGAGTGGTGATGGGGTTTTGGGCACGGGTGTGATAACCAGACGTTCAGTCGGCCATGCAGGCAGGAAGAGCGAGGTCTTGGCACTAGCGCCTGTGGTAGAGCGACCTGCCACGTTGGACATGACACTCTGCGCAGTCACCAAGACCGCGCACACAGAGGTTGGTTGATTCCAAGTTCGAAGCAGTGTAGATGATGCATTCTCTTCTCAGATGCCGTGTTCCAATCTCCGTACTATCAATGTTGCGCTGCTAGACACTGCGACATGGAAATACACGATGAGGCGCCCTCTTGCTATATACCCCACTCTCCACCTCAATGCTCATGACTGTTCTCTCTTCGATCCAATTCCCGTCACAGACGTCTCCCGGGACCTTCCAGTTATCTCGTGTCTGATGAATTGCTGTTGTACGATTGAGAGCCAGTCCAGGTCGCTCCTTGATGATGATGTAATCTAATCCGTTCTTTCGCAGCTAACTACCTGGGCACAACTGCGCGACCTCAACCCACGACGGCATGGACGACAGAGACTGGCCGGGGGTCATGCATTCAGCATTCAGCACCCGCATACACACGGCGCTGTCTGTCTCTTGCACAGGTCCAATATCTCCGACAGAGCTGATGCCCGGATACGTCCTTTGCTGAACAAGTCCCTGCGTTGGGCTTGCTTCTTTGCATTATGACGATGGCTATGGCAATGTAGTAGCCCTCCTGGACCGCATCAGGGAACGCATCAGGAACGCAGGGCAAAAGAAACCAATCTTCTCCAATAACACGTCGCAATAGGGGTGGTAGTTCATAGGCGGCGGTTCGTCATAGCCTGCGGTTAGCGCTACCCCTCGGCGCTCGCGTCGCTATGGTGATGTTGCTGGCCGTCAACACAGGTGTCCACTGGTACACCGCCAGCGCACCCTGGTCCACTGTCAACACCTGGCTCAGTCTTCTCGACTGCATATCAGATACCCCATATTCTTCCCCCAAAACACATGCGAGCATTCGCTTTCTCGCCCATTTTGCTAGCTCTCTCAATTCCCTGTCGCTGAAGCAGTAAACACAAGGCGCCATGGGTGGTGCAGCGGCGACGGAGCCGCCTTCGGTCTCCCTATCGTGTATGTGAAATAGATAGCACCTCGAAACTGACCATGCTGACAATGCAGTCGCCAACAACTTCTGGGGCAAAGATGACGCGGGCGTCGGTCCTATGCTCGACCGCATGCATGCGGCTAAAGTCACCAACGACGAACTCAAGAACTTCTATGCAGCCCGAGCCGCAATCGAAGAAGAATACTCGCGGAAACTCCTCAATCTCTCCCGCAAGCCCCTAGGATCCTGCGAAACGGGCACTCTACGACTGTCGTGCGATGTCATCCGAGCCGAGGTCGAGTCCATGGGCAAGGCACATCAGAGCATATCACAGCATATGAAGACGGAGCTGGAGGAGCCGCTAGCCGCTTTCGCCGGAGGAATGAAGGAGCGGAGGAAGATTGTTCAGAATGGCATCGAGAAGCTGCTCAAGCTGAAGATGCAGCAGACATCGACGGTCAACAAGGCACGCGACCGATACGAGCAAGACTGTCTCAAGATCAAGGGTTTCCTAGCGCAGGCACACATGGTCATGGGACATGAAGAGCGAAAGAACAAGGCAAAGCTGGAGAAGACACAGATCAACCTAGCGACCACGAGCAGTGAATACGAGGCCGCAGTCAAGGTCCTCGAAGAGACCACGGGCAGGTGGAACCGGGACTGGAAAGCCGCCTGCGACAAGTTCCAGGACCTCGAAGAGGAGCGCATCGACTACACGAAGAGCAGTCTCTGGAACTTTGCCAACATTGCCTCCACAGTATGCGTCAGTGACGATGCCTCATGCGAGAAGATGCGCCTCTCACTCGAAGACTGTGACGTAGAAAAGGACATCTTCGGCTTCATCAAGGAGTCGGGCACAGGCCAGGAGATTCCTGATCCTCCCAAGTTCATCAACTTCTGCAGGGGAGATGCCGAAACCTCATCGATAGCCTCCGAGGAGGACGAGAACTACTCAGTCGCCCAGTTCGCTAGAACCCTAAATCCAGCCTACCGCGCTTCCTCACCAGCGCCTTCCACATTCTCTTCGCACAATGATCCGAACAATCCGCTAGTACGAGAGCTGGGCCTTCCACAGTCGACACGCCCAATAGCTCCCGACGACATCATGCTACCACAGCCCTCTCTCGACAACGCCCGACAGTCGCCCAGGCAGTCGATAGATATGCCACGGCAATCTGTAGAATCATTCCGACAGTCTAAAGATTCGTTCAGACAGTCTGTAGATTCGTTCAGACAGCCGATTGAACCTCCGCCACCACTGATGGACGAACCGCAGCAGCGTATGGATTCTCCCCGGCAGCGTCATGAATCTCCTCGACCGCGCATGGAGTCTCGCCGTCAATCCGTAGAATCTACCCGACAGCGTGCTCAGTCCCGACCGCGTGCTGATTCCCGACATGCTGAATCTATACATCAAGTGGATCCGCGATACCAGCAAGTCGAGCCACTGAGACAACGTGCAGAGCAGCCAAGACAGCAGGTGCAGCCGTTGAGGCAACATACAGATCCCCCAAGACAGCAAGAGCGCATTGAGCCTCTGAGACAGCACACCGAACCACTAAGACAACAACACCATATCGAACCTCTGCGACAGCACGTGGAGCCACCAAAACAGCCAGAGCCACAACAAGCACCTCTATCACCGCAAATCACACGCGCAGTGCAGCCAGATCCCCGGTTGGTTCAAGCACAGCAACAAGCTCGCCAACAGTATCAACAAAACCAGGTCCCACACAACGACTATCCTGCTGATGGGATGACACAATTCTGCCGTATTGATGCACCATCTGATCGCAGCTCAATCCCAAGCCCCGTTCGACCTGCCAGCAGGGAGGATTCGCAAAGTGAATATTCAAACCCTACGTCGTTCTCTAGCATTGAGGCACCAACTGGTTCCGCTTCCCCTGGTAAGCCAATGGCACAGTCTCCGGTCCGTGAAACTAGCCCGCCTGGGCCTGAAGAGCAATCGTTTGCAAAGAAGAGAGGCTTTTTCAACAGCAGTCCATTCGCGCGGAGAAAGAGCAAACACGAGGTCGAGACTCCGGCAGCTCTTATGCCTGCCAATCGCAATCGCAACACATGGGCACCGTCCCCGCGCAAAACCACGGAGGAGAATACCAGCCCCACCAAGAGCTTTGCCAGTAGAGCACCTGTTACTCGGGCTATTCAAAGTCGTGCGCCCTCGCCCAGTCCAGAACCAGCTGATCCTCGAGCCACCTTCCAGCTCAACGTCGGTAACAATGTTTTCGACGTAGCCACGCCAGACAAGAAGAAGCAACAAGAGCAGGAACCAGAGCCAGGGGAGGAGCTTGACCCGATTGCGCAGGCCCTGGAGGAATTGAGGGGTGTCACTAAACAGACGTCTGTTCGTCAGACAGATGATCGCAAACAGGCTGGTTCCCGCCAGACAGCAGATCGTTACATGGGTCTTGCAACGCCTGCTCCTCCGGGCACGCCTGGTATCAGCTCGAGGCTGGCAGGCGGTAAGCCAACTCCCCTTTCTAACGTAGCAGACCTGAATGCTGCAAAGCGAGGCACACCTCCTCCACAATACGATCAGCCACCACGAGAGCAACCACGAGAGCAACCACGGGAGCAGCCACGGGAGCAACCGCGACAGCAACCGCAGCAACCACCGCAGCAACCACCACAGCAGCCACCAGAGCAGCCAGCTATGTCGCGCTTGGGAGCTCCTAAGCCAGCACATACTTCGCGTGCAATGCAAAAGACCACCCAGATGTATGTCAACCAGAAGGTGAACATGTTCAACACTGGTCAGGCGTCTCGATCCTCTAGCCGCAGTCCCACAAAGCAAGAACCACCACGGACTGCCTCTCCCGCACAACCTCCACGTGCTATCAGCCCCCGGCCCACAATCAATACCACACAACAAGCGCCCCAAAACTCATACCGTTCACAGCCCAATTCGCCTTCTACATACCAGCCTGCGCAACGACAGCAACCACCAGCTGCACAACCAGCACCAAGGGCGCAACCACAAGCAACGCAACCTGCACCACGCCAACAGCCTGCAGCTCAACCAGCACCACGAGCACAACAGCAGCCCCAGCAACCGCCGCAACAACAAGTCCCACGACCAGCATCGAGGCTCCAGCAGCAGCAGCAACAGCAAAGGGCACAACAGCAAGCCTCTCCCGCAACTTCATTCAGCCGCACCGCATCACCCAATCCATATGCCGCATCGAGTGCCGGCAGCAGGCCCAGAGCGCAAACAACTACCGCCGCCGCTCAAGCTTACGGCACACCGGTAGGACGTAACTCGTTCCAACAACCAGCCCGCGGCGCACCATCCCCAGCACCGCGAACTGCATCACCTCTTCCCCCACAGCAGCCCCCTCAACCAGCCTACGCACAATCACAGTCCCGACCCCAGTCTCGCGCGGCACCTGGTCCGGCTTCCAGAGCTGCAAGTCCGAACCCGGCTTTCCGCAACTCTGCTGCTTCAGATCGTCCACCCAGTTCTCACAGTGGCGCTGGCATGGACCTCGCTCTGTCGACTGCGGGTAGCGTACGCGGCGATGGTAGTGTCTACGGCGGCAGTCAATACGGAGGCAGTGTGCGTGGTCGTCCTGGAACTGCTACCTCGGCGCGCCCTACGACCTCTGGATCTTCAGTGAGGCCCGGTACTGCTAGTACAGCGCGACCGCAATCTTCCTACATGGGCGGTGGAAGTGAGTTTGGATTTGGGGCCAGTGGTGGGAGTGCGGGGAGTGTGATTGGAAGTGTGAGAGCCGAGAGCAGGGCGCGCAGTAAGAGTTTGGCTGAGCCGAAGAATTATAACAGTCAGGGAAGATTGATTTTGAATTACTGTAAGTTTTACTTCCAACTTTGTCATCACAGGAAGGAAGGGGCTTTTTACTAACAGATTGTAACAGCACGCGCGATGTATTCCTATGCGGCACAGATCCCAGAGGAACTAGGTTTCCAAAAGGGAGATATTCTTGCTGTGCTTAGGTTGCAGGATGATGGATGGTGGGAGGCTGAACCTGTGGGTAACACTGGTAGACCTGGTCTTGTACCTTCGAACTACCTTCAGCCATGTTGAACGATGGGGCTATGTGAATGAGCTGGATGGGGAATGACGGAAAGATGGAAAGGACGAATGGATGGAAACTTTTGTCGGTTTTCGACTAATGCTTTTTTAACGATTCAGCGATGCGTTTGCACATACCCTCGTTCTTGTTGTTGGGCGTTGGAGGTGTAAATCTTCTTGGTGGTAAGTTTACTGTTTTTTTGGAGAGTGAGATGGGATGGCGAGGTATCACATAGGCTTAATCAGCAACGTATATAGCTCCAGATCGTTCTACGATGAATGGGAAATTGTACATGGCCACTAACTTCGGAAACGAGATACTTCGAATGCAGTGAGGAATGGTATACAAGCAGTTGTGGAGTGTGATTAGAAAGATGTCCAAGTGTGGCATCACTCGGTTGTAGGGAAAAGTCAAGCGCCCTTGGGTGGCTGCTCAGTGGAGACTGCTCGATTATTCCCTACAACGACGTGGCATGGTCATTTACCAGTAGCGGCAGGTATCGTACTACAAGCACAAATGAAAAGTATTCTTGGCTGGCTAAGACCTGGGCTATCCCTTGCCGCTTCCCCTGTTATAGAGTCTCGCGCAGGGTTCGGTTATAATCTTGTCTCTACCAAATGAATACATGTTGGTCCAGCATCCATGGCCTCGAGTCGCATCTTAAGGAAGAAATTTCGGTACAGTGGCCGCCCAACAGGATAGACTGGATACCTACTCCGCTTCCCCAGAATTCCATGACGGTCGACTGAGGTAAGCGCCCGCTTACGATTGGCAGCCCATGTACGCGAGTGGTTCCACATGCCGAATCGACGATTGGATGTTCGTTTGTTTGGGACGGTTAGGATCCGCGACCCAAGTACACTTGACCACAGAGCAAGCACGGAGCACGTCCAAATTACCAAAGTCCGTTGCTGAAATGATAGTGACGTATGTATCTACTCGGCACGATGTTTGATTAGCGCTCTCCGTACTCTAAAGGCTCTGACATTTGTAGTAATGATCTTTAAGTTGACAACTACTGGAGGCTGTCAGAAACGAGGGATGTACATAGATTTAGGTAAGCTGCTTTGACTTCAGCTTAGGTGAAAAGCTGGCGCTTAGGTATATGTGCGTAACTTCAAGACTTGCGTCCTTGTCTCATCTCGTCAACAGGACGTTCTCTGGACAAGCTAGTCAAGCGTTTGGATATGTGTTCAGGGCTGCTGCTGCGTGGTCGTCCCTGACTGGTATCGTATCGTTTCGAGTAACAGACCAGTCGCAATGAACATATAATTCTGGGAAACGGCCGCTCCCAAGATATCAAGAGCGATGCTATGGTGATTATGGCATGAAAGAAGACTGTGCCATCTTAAGTGATGATGGTATGGTGAAAATGCTGGGATCCGTGAGACATTTCTGAGGTTATGAAAACCACCAAGGGAGCCTTGAAACCCCACATTCTTGGAAGACCCTACAGACCTTCCCGAGTATGTAGGGATTTTTTGGGTGGTATACCACTGAGATTGCAAGGTTGATCGCTATGTTGGGTCAAGTTGTTGGCCTGGCCAAACCTTTATATCTATGTGGACCGGCATGGGTCACTCTGGATACTCTTCCTGCATATACCAGAGACTTTAGAGCCCCTCACTTGCATCACTATTCGTGTTCAACCCACTGTTCATAGCTCCCCTCGCTGCTGCTGACATAACGTCGCCCGGGTGGTTCATGCGCTTCGACGGAGGCCCTTACCCCCAGCAACTACTTCTCCTTTCCTCTCCATTCAACCTTCTTACCTCTTACTACTCACAAACCAACCTGTCTCCTGGCTTATCTTACTAATGTTCTTCAATCGACTCAATTCTATGCATAGAACTGAGGTTGTTCGATAACATCGACCACGACTACACGAACGTTGACAGTCACTGACATTGTATGTGTCTCTGCTACTCGATACGAGTGAGCAGCCATCAAAATCCACAGCGGTATCCTCCGCGCTCGCAGACCAACACGACTACCAAGCTATCTTAACCTCCTCGACTACCCAGCTATCTCCACTCAACCTCATCATTCGGCAAAGAACTATCTCGTTCACAGCGCCTTTCAGGTTCCTACACTCCACCGCTCGCTCATAGCAGACTTGACAGCATCCACTTCCAACTATCGACTGACAGCTCTTCCCATCGCCCTCTCCCTTCCCATAACTCCCAACTGTTCATCCCCGGATCATCAGGAAACTCCGCACACCCTGGCCGGCTTCGCTCGACGTAATCATGGAAACTTCTAACGGAATAAGTTACTCGCTTCCTCTTCCTGGAAACCAAAGTACGTCAAGCACATCTGGCAGTGACCCGGTTTATGCCATGACCCTTGGGGACAAGCTTTTCGCGCTCGGTCGAGCCCAATACTTGAGCTACTTCGAAGAACTCCGGAAACAGGAGATCGTTACTCCATACCTCCAGGTAGCGTGTACGTGGCTGGTGCAAGACCCCTTCTCCGCCACCAAACGTGATCATGCTACAAGGCTCATTGCATGTGTCCTCTGGCCTGGAGCATCGTGGTCTCTAACTAAGGACCAGCTGTTCATGTATTTGGGTGTAAGTTTACGCAACCAAGCCGATAAGACTTTCTAGATAAGAATCTAACCATTGTTTCAGATGCCAAATACAAGCAATATCAGCCAGCGTGCCCTCATCAGGGTAAATCGCCCAGCAAAGAGCCCAGATTCAACAGTGACACTGTTCGGACAACATGACCGACAAGACTTTGACCTTCGCGATTTGTCACAGTTGTACAAGCTCTTTGAAGCGGTGGTAGACAGCGAGGTTGCCTGGATGCAAGACAGCATGCAGTGTCTTTTGGCTTCTCCTCTGTTGATGAACACGCCCAGCGTATGCCGTCAAGACGAGCCGTCGCCAACCTTTATCACAAGATGGATGTGGTATTATCTCTACGCTGATCTTCCTATGTCGGAGCAGAGATGGCTCTTTGATCAAAACTGGCACGTCCAGCTTCCCACTCTTGTGCGCACCATCAGGGATCGGACGTTCGACGACAAGGACACGAAGGAGGCCTCTCATAAGCGCCCAGAAGAACCGCTTGGAAGAAATGCGCTTACCAAGAGACACTACCAGCCACGATATCCAAGTAACCTTCGTTATGAACTTCTTCAGCGGGAAGAGCTTCCCTTCCACTTCATCACATGGCCAAAGATCGGATCCGTCGCATCGCCGAATGATCTCGCAGAAAGTCTTGCCCTTCAAGACTTCATCACTGTGGACGGCGGACCACGCTCCGATTACGATGAGTTGCTTTTGTTCGTTTCGATAAACTGGGCGGCTCTCCGCCTCAGAGACGAGGGCATGACACCCTTGGCTGAGGAGCTGAAGAGACTTCGAGTCCTTCTATCGCGCAGTCGTCGCGGAGCGGATCCCCCCTTCGGGCCTACATCGAGACAGCTGACGAACGAGGTTGTCGGTCGAGATGACAGGATACACATCATCTGTTGTAACTGTGTCTCGGAGAAGATCAGAATCTGGATGATAGATACAGGCCAAGGTCGGAAGAGATGGGTTGTTCGAATCGAAAAGTGTATATAGAGCCGCACTTACACTTGCGAAGGCAGCAACGCAACTGTACCCACCACCGAGCCCACTCCGACAGCCGGTGTTACACCGTCGACGATCGTCCCGGCAGAGCTCAAGTTCACTGATCGATGACATCCCACGGCGGCCCACAGCCACACTAGGATATCCCTTCCAGTGGACCGTCGCAACGGAAGGACTCACAAGAGCTACGCAAGCAGTTGCAACTGAAGCCGGAGAGTTCATACGACTTGGAGAAGATCTACTCGGCCAGACTGGTAACCCGAACAGTAACAAAAGACAACATGAAGGGTGAATCTCTACTCTATTATCGACACTAAGAATCTCTACTTTGTTATCGACACTAAGAACCTTTACTTCGTCATCAACACCAATTCGCCCACGAGATGCCTCGCTCCATCAACATTAACCAGATTCTCATGTCCGTCCGGTGTCAGGCCAGGCGTCCCTCCAGGGTATACCAGACCCTCTCGGGCCCTTCCAGGCCAGAATGCCAATAGAGGAGGTATATATGCGCATAGAACGCTATCGTAGCTCAATAGCAGTTCGTCTCTAGTCTAGCTATTCAATATACCTCGTACCTCTCCACAACAGTGCACCCAGTATCTTCATCGACCATATTGTTTGACATCCGGAACTACGCCGCCAATTTTTACCGCCTTCCCTACGTGGCCTGCTACAAGAGCTGATACACATAAGATTACTCGGCAAAATAAGCAGCTCAGGACGGCACTCCTACTTTCGGAAACTTCAGTCGCTTCGTCCCACCCCGTTACAAACTCTCTTTGTCAGCACTATCATCATGCTAGCCAGCAAAGATATGAGTGAAGCAGACAAATCCTTCGCTCTCACCCAGGATACACGAGTCCAGCGGTTGCACGACATGTTCCTGGCAGGCGGCACACTGACCCAAGAGCCCGCCCAACGGCGCCAACGGTTCTGACTTCAGCCGCCTCTTCACATTTAGCGCAAGAGATGCGCACCATTGGCATCGAGATGTCCTAGTTGCGTCCAAGAAGCCAAAATCGGAATGATCGCAGAATAGGCTGGCGAGTGAGGAGAATTCTTCTCGAATTGGAGCCATTGGATAGCACAGTAAGACCTCCATTGTTCTTGATTACGTTTACAATTACTGACAGTATTCCAGCTAGGTAGCCTCCAGCTTTTTGCATTCCCGCCGACTGCCAACGACGACAGCCGTGGTATGATCCTTTTCCGTTGTACCCATGAAGAAAGTCATCAAAATCGTAAACGCCATTTTCGCCAACCTCCCAAACCAAGCCTTGACCTTTTACATCCCGCTGAACCCGCTGTCAACCCTCTTAGCCTCTGGTCTTTGCTCCTCCGCATTCTTCGCGTAGTACCTCGGCCTAGGTGCCGGCCTCCGCGATCGGCGTTCCTGGACTGGGTATTCGACCTGCCTTTCTATCCTCATCATCTCGCGCACTTTACCGTCGAACGTGACGATGATGTGGTAAGGGATCTGCGGCGAGTTTGGTGCGTTGAAGTATGATGCGCCTGCCGATGATGCAGGCGAGGAGGGTGTTATGGGTGTAGTAGGCGATGAGCTTCGTAACGATGACGCTGATGACGATTGTGTGTTGATAGTAGTAGTGGCGTCCATTTTCAGGTCCGTTGTATGTCGATCGTTGTTCTTTGGTTGTACAGTAGGGTAGCGTGGGTAGAGCCGAAAGTTTGTGGTAGTAGTGTACCGCTCTGAATACGAGATCTTTGTAAAAACGATCTGCGGGTATGCTAATGTACTATACGTGCTCGGGATCGGAAGCCTCGCTTTGCCTTTGTTTACAGCTGTAAGGAACGAAGTGGGCTTTCGGTTGTCAGGGTCCCAGTGGGTTCGCCGATACTGGTTCGTGGATAGTCGGCGTGGTTCCAGAGCTTATGAATGCCTTGGAAGAGTTGCGTGGACCCCTGGAATGGGTTAGGGATGATGCTTGTTGAGGGCTTTTTCGTTGCTCAGCCGGAGACCCGGGTGCGGGATGGCAGGATCTGGAATGTGGAGGTGCTACTGCTACGTACGGAAAACCTGAAAGTTGCTACTTCAAGTAACTGTCTCTTTCCTTCTTGGTTTGTGAACGCGAGAAGAAGCAATACACCGTTTGATGTAGCGCGATTATATGTTCTGCTGAAGATTTCCAATAGTCTCAATGCGATATATGTTTGAAATGCCGGTAATAACAAAATTCGTCGAAACCACCACCAGGTGGTACCATCCTTCTCCTATTTATTGAAATATCCACATGGGCTGAGTCGCAGTTGAGCCGTCGAGCAACACCGCGTCAGCGCACATTCATCATCATCTCGGAGGCCCACTGTGGGACGCGTTGCGGTCAGGCATCCGAGACCGTCCGCACGGCTTGCTGCGCCTCGGCCGGCCTTAAGCAAATCGCCAACGTAGCCTCGCAAATCTTGAGTGGCTGCACGTGTGTTACTATGTTTAGGATACTAGTTGTTCGTTCGAGAAGAAAGGTCAGATGGACGAATTATCTTTTGCTGCGCAGAAAAGCAGTGCTGGGCAGAGCGCGGGGAAACGTTGGCTGTGCAGGTTGGGTTAGGGGAGACGAGGGGGTTTGGACCGTTTGGCAGGATTTTTTGCCACTTTGGGCTGGGTGACGAGGGTGCGAAGCGAGGAAGAGGAGATGAGCCCCTGCAAATCAGGGCGGAACCGATGTTTGAGATGTTTCTTTGTCGAAATGAAAGATCTTGATCTCGAAGATCGCACCTTCGCAGGAAATGCTGTAAATCAGGTGATGGAGATCTTGAGGTACTATTCGGACGAATCGGACCTACATGGATATTACTTCTATAGCGAAGTGAAGTGCCCGGAAGTCCGTCTCTTCTTCTTCCACATACTGGTCGCATTGGAGATTTTTGCACCTCTCTACATCCTGCTATGCGATTCGTTTAGTCTTCCACAGATGCATCCTGATGGTAGCCGAATCGCTCATTGGCTGCTGCAATAGCTACTTCTTCGAAGAAGGTCGCTTGACCAGTCGCAACCAGCCCTTCGTGCAGATATCGCAATGATAGCCCATCAACCCATGTGTCCAACACTTCACTCGTTCAACCCTCCATCTCGCATGTCCATCACAGCCTTGCGCTGATCTCCTCGTATCTAGAGCTTGCAACATCGCTAAGGCTGCCCTGCGTCCAACCCCACCAGTCATATCGTCCTGCGTCCGTTTCATCCGCGGATACGACTTTCCGGATGACACCAACACTACAAAGTACTATGCCATGCAAGGCAACCTTAACTGGACATCAACTACCGCCAAGTTGGCAACATGCGGGACGCCCGAGGCAGACAATGCCCGGTTACCCGTCTTGTCCCCGATCCGCATTTTGAGTCTCGTATTTTCCTGCATGGAAGAGTTGATTGGGAGACAGGGTCAATGACGTTAGATTTTGGCATTACCATGGTACCACGTGCATTGGCCGAAGGTACCTGAAGGCTATGTTGATAAGTATGAACAGGTAGGGCCCTTGCGAGAATTCGGGGTTGCTTTGATCCATCACATTCAAGCGTTGCGATTTGCGTCTTTGATATCTAACGTGCATCCCTTCGTAGCGCAAATCCTGGTGTGCCGCAACCTGCCAATCAGCTCGCGAGAATGACGGACTTCATCGCAGTTCTCGCGAGCTGATTGGCAG